>NW_028174160.1:20000-65000 GCF_963971535.1 Notolepis coatsorum
ACAGAAAATAACATTGAGGTGCAGTTCACGCGACAAACTAGGATAGTAATTTCCGCGGCCCACGGGAACGACCATTTGGGGAAGTATAGTTTTATCGTTTCAGTTTGTTTACGTTTCACATATGCACAGGCGCGTTCATTCGGTAACAAAACGCTGGTTTAGGTAAATACCAGGCTATTGAGAGCTCGCGGAACTAGTATGCAGGATTGCAAAGCGTTATTTCTGAGGCGAATGACAACGCGTGAACGTCGCATGGGCTGATGACGTCATACAAAAGTGCGATATGAAACTATCATTGGGCGAACGGTAAGGTTTAATGTGCCCAAGGCCGAAGGTGCGTGAAATCCACTTGTAGTATATGTTTTATTTGTATATGTATGTGCGCGCTGCTATTGGAAAATGTTGAGTTGCGGTGGCGAGATGCGGGGTGCATTATCCCAGACCACCGGAGAAACATTGCATTGACGACACGTAACGTGCTACAGCCTCTGGAACCACTATTCGATTATAATATACGACGTCAACACAACAGCCTTCCCCGGTGAGTATGAAAATCATAAATATAGATGCTTTGATTGATTGATTGAAAACTTTATTAACAGATTGCAGAATAGGTACAATAAAGTACAGCTCAATACACACAAATTGTTAAGGGGATGCAGACCAGAGAAAGACTTTCGTCTTGTTTACATCAGGGTCCCCCCCATTTTCAATTCATCAGGACATATTATGACATACATGACATACAGATAGTCAGTACTGCTACATCTATACATTTATGACATACCAGATTTGCAAATACAGTACTGTTTGTGATAAAAAAGGAGTCAAGAAAAGGGAGTCATTTGACGTAGAAACTGTACATACACAACTATCATCTCAGTTACAGTAAATTACAACTATCTCAGATCACTTGAGTGTTTATGTTGCTTTAATTTACACATTATAAGTCACATAAAGCTAATTACAATGTCTGTTTCAGAATTATAATACATCTGTGGGCGTACCGGCCATACTGACCAATACGGAGAGTTAAACAAACACTCCCGGTTTCCAGTATATGACAGTACAGGAATTGTAGTCCACATAAACAGCGTTAGATTAGGCTTTATAAGCTTTTAATGTTGAAAACTTGGGCACAAACAACATAGATCATGTTTAAAAGTAAGATGTTTAGGATATATTCACTTGAGTTAATGTGTTTATCTAAAGAACCAATGAAAGATAACTAGCCCTTTCCATTGTAAGACATTTTTAAACATGATTCAAAATGTGTGGTTCCACATTCATATGATGCTTGTGTACATATGCGATATGATTGATAAATGATAACAATATATCATTACATCCTAGGATGGGATGGATGAAAACTAGCTGATGTTTTTGTTAAGCTCACAGACAATCAACAAAGAACCCACTCAAATGGTCTTAGAAGTGGAAAATTAACATGTGTTTTTATTTTCAGTCAGGCTCTGAGGCGAGATGCAGAAGCTATAGTTTTTAATAGGATTCTAATCAACACAACCCAGACAGTCAAAGCGTCACTAACATATTTTTGTGTTTGCAGGAAGCAGGCAGACAATCAGGAGAGGCAGACGGATTTGCCTCTGGATTGAATTGCAAAGCAGGGTTTAAAACACTCACTCAAACCAGCTGAGGACGATGTGGAGTTGAAAGACAATGCAGATAGCCAGTCTGACCACACCTATAGAGACTCAACTTAGTATCTCCACTTAGTATAGTAGGAAGTATCGCTTTAGATGCAGATTTTCTCTTTGTTACCACAAGACTCAGCCGAAGGTCGTGTGGAGCTGAGAGACAATCGATTGGCCATTTGGAACGGATCTGCATCCAAACACCCACATGTAAATTTCTTCAGAGTGGGCACTTGAGAGACAAAGCAATGCAAATGCCTGCACTCGTGACCACAGACTTGGTGGACTCACCTAGCGGTGGATGGCAACAGAGAGCCACTTAATTAACATGAATTAGACACAGGTGATGAATTTGCAGTTATGAAAGGCTACCATATTTCCCATACTAACAGAATAACTAACCAGTTGTTTTCATCTCTCTCTTTTCAAGAAGGCACACAAATTAGAGATATGATGTCTGAATAACACCAAACAAAGTAGAAGTGCCTGAGATGAAAGATCAATGATGAAAACAATTTAACATACTATCCCCTCCTTCTATTCTCTGCTTAACCACTAACTCCTTGCAATTTCAAGTACTTTCCATGACTGCAAATTATCAACCACCAAAATTGAAGCACAATTATCTAAATATACAAGATATCAACAACATTGATCATTTAGCTGACACTTTTATCCAAAGCGACTCACAAGTTCTGTACGACAGGACATCAGGCAGGGCACACCTCTATCAGCTGAGTAACAATGGTCATCAAAGTGTTGAGTGCTACAGTGTAGGTTAGTTTATTAGGACAAATGAATGACAGTAAGGTTAGTTAGGATTAGATGACAAAACAAATGATTGTTTTTCATGCAAAATTAACTGGCTACCTAGATTTTATGTTTTTTTCCCCATGCTAAATTATGACGAGCCACACTGAGACGTGAAGAACGCCAGAGAAGGCGTGGCGAGGTAAGTATCCTGAGGTACAGCCAACGCATCCTGAGGTAAGATCAAATTAAAATTGACATCACAGACTATGAAGAAAAATAGCTATTTTATCTGATTCAAGACTTTGGCCATTCATTTACAATTTTATTTAAAGCCTAATGCTGTAAGATCTAGTTAGATACAAGATCTGATAAGATTGTAGTGAATGTGACCTTCTTGAGACAAGGAATCACTGCTAATGCAATTGGCTTGCATTTCCTATTTTCAATTAAGTGATTTTATTTACAATAAATTGAATTAACCCTAAATGATTTTCCTCTGTAGCAGAAAGGCGTTGAATCATTTATGTGAGGAGTTTTCTAAGGCAGTTTTTATCATCCTCAGATCACGAATTGGTGAGAGGACAGGACGAGGAACACAACCCAGCGACCTGAGCGACCCACGACAGCATACTACCACCAGGGACGCCGCCAAGGAGCTGCGGACACAACCAGGACGACGACAGCAACCGTGGGAGAGCCGCCATCCAACCCAGCCCACAGACATCCCCAAGAAAGTGGAGCAGGGGACCACGAAAGAGACTGACCAAGGAGACACTGACGAAGAGGAGATCAACCTTTGACGGCCTCCACCCCGGCACTGCAGACCACGGCAGACCAAACCCATCACCTGCAGATGGGAACCAAAGCCCCGACCATCAAGGTGGATTCCCATGACAAGATTGTCATCCGTGTGAGAGAGAGCGTCCTACAGACAGGCCACTACACCAGCAAACCCTCGCCCCTCTGGTACCACGATGACGGGGAGCGGGGGACCAACCATCACACAGCACGTTCAAGACCACCCTACCGCCATGTCTCAAGGCCTGATAAAGGTCAAGCGTGAGCACAGTGGCAGACATGTGGTGGTGATGGAGAGCAGCGCAGGCTCCAGGAAAAGAGTCTGCAAGACCACTATAGTTGACTGCTACAAGTGACCCTTGACAGGGAATGGACGGCGACCAGTGAATATTCCCGACTGCATCGTCAAGAAGAGACACATAGCAAATGAGACCTGTGGACCAAGAGACTTCTGAACACACATTGTCCAAATTGTTATGTATTTATTTACTTTTTACTGTCTTACTGCCACACGACAGGCTCACAGAAACATCAACTGAATGTACGATACATTCAACACACAGCATGTCACCACAGAAGGACACATCCCTGGCAGAGAACAGATGGTCAACAGCGACGCAGCAACTGTCAGATTCACAAACAAGAGCTGTTTCACAAAGTTCATATGTATCAAGAAAATTATGAACTAAGAATATGATGAAATACAACCAATAAGATTGCAATAACCAATTTATAATAACAATAAGGAATGATCACAGAGTCACATTGAAAATTATATTGTTAACAAGACAGAACCAGTTGGTTTATTCCAAGACACCAAGTTTGTTTTGACCATTGATAGTATACACCACAGCAAAATACTAGAACAATGCATAACGATTATCATAATCACCTTTTATATCAGTTTTTTATACAAACCACTAGATTAACGGTTTAAAATGTTTTTGTACACATTAGCCACTAAGTTAATCCATTTTTGAACAGTTTCCCATAATCAATCATGTTAGTTTTATTAACCACTAGGTTAACGGTTGTTTAAATGTTTTTGTACACATTAGCCTTATGTGTAAATCCTATTCCTAATAATTATGCACACGATTTTGTGTTTTCACCCTGTGCACTCTGACCACACAGAGACAGTGCATGTATTTAATTGGTTTATTACGATGCCTGTATGCATGAGTCACGACATGAACGACTGAAGGTATGCCAAGATATTTGCACAGCTATAGCTTCTAATGATTATGTTAATTGTTGTTTGATATCAGAGTTGAGGACCACTCATTGATATAGGTATTTTGAGCGATTAATAAAAGAAAAGGGTGATATCTATTCCCACATCTCTGATATCAAAATAACACAGACCGCAGTCCAGTCGATCATGTCATGAATCATGTATATAAATAATACTAGTTTAAACTATTAGGCCAACCAACAGAACACATTGGCCAACATTTTCATTATGCCAGTCGATCATGTCATGAATCATGTATATAAATAATACTAGTTTAAACTATTAGGCCAACCAACAGAACACATTGGCCAACATTTTCATTATTTTAATTATTTTCTAATTTATTCATTATCTGATAACCGATGGATTACATCGGTCCCCACTTTTACCTGTTCCAAACAATCCTGGTATATTATACATTAATCTCACCCACATTATAAGAAAGAAAAGTGAGTATTGTGGTATAATATGTCCTCATGTAAATGTCCCCTTTACCTGTGCCCCCCCCCCCTCTCTGTGGAATAAGACACTCCCCTCCCCTGCGTCCCCATTACCTGTACCCCCCCCCCCATCTGACCTATCAAATGGGACCACACCCCCCCCCCTGTTACCTATATAGGTCTCCTCCCGAGATCTATCCAGGGTCTTCTTACCTGGGTAATGTAGCTGATCACCTGGGGGGAAGCCCTCAGCCATTCTCTCTATGTATTCTATCTGTTTGGTTAATAAACCTTTGTTATTATCCAAGCCTCGGTTGACTGAGCACATTCTTCATCAGGATATCTACAAATATCCCACAGTTACCATGACGAAAATGTATTTTGAATATGTTGGCTCTCGTATATATATATATATATATATATATATATATACGTTTTTAGTTGTTTAGTTAATTTTTTACACATCTGTAGATACTATATCTATATCTGTACAAATCTCTTACCTGCTCGTACTAGTTACACTGCTGGCCAGTATCAATAATAATAATAATTAATTGCATTTATATAGCACTTTTCCAGACACTCAAAGCGGTTTACAATGTAGGGTATGACTTACTACCATAGTGTCTTTATACCTGTATCACTGTACATATCAATACTGCAACTATGTACATACATCTGATTAGCACTAGTATTACTCAGTAGTACTGATTTATATATTTTATATTCCGTTTAATCACCTGTACATTGTATATTACTGTTGCACTATACTGTTACATTTGCACTCTGGTTGGATGCCAAACTTCTTTTCACTGTACTGTATTTGTGCTGCATGATGACAATACATTTTAATCTAATCTAATCTCTCAAGGCACCGTCACGAAATAAACCCATATGAGGATGAGGGAGCTGCTGGCAGCCATGTTGTCTGGGCACAGAGTTCCAAACAGGAAGTCATGACATCCCAGTGTGACATCATTCAGGGCAGGCCACTCCCCTTAGTGACATCATTCAGGGCAGGCCACTCCCCTTAGTGTGTTTCATTTAGACTGTAGGAAGGTAGAGCAGTATAGACTGTAGGAAGGTAGAGCAGTATAGACTGTAGGAAGGTAGAGCAGTATAGACTGTATGAAGGTAGAGCAGTATAGACTGTAGGAAGGTAGAGCAGTATAGACTGTAGAGCAGTATAGACTGTAGGAAGGTAGAGCAGTATAGACTGTATGAAGGTAGAGCAGTATAGACTGTAGGAAGGTAGAGCAGTATAGACTGTAGGAAGGTAGAGCAGTATAGACTGTAGGAAGGTAGAGCAGTATAGACTGTAGGAAGGTAGAGCAGTATAGACTGTATGAAGGTAGAGCAGTATAGACTGTATGAAGGTAGAGCAGTATAGACTGTAGGAAGGTAGAGCAGTATAGACTGTATGAAGGTAGAGCAGTATAGACTGTAGGAAGGTAGAGCAGTATAGACTGTAGGAAGGTAGAGCAGTATAGACTGTAGGAAGGTAGAGCAGTATAGACTGTAGGAAGGTAGAGCAGTATAGACTGTATGAAGGTAGAGCAGTATAGACTGTAGGAAGGTAGAGCAGTATAGACTGTATGAAGGTAGAGCAGTATAGACTGTAGGAAGGTAGAGCAGTATAGACTGTATGAAGGTAGAGCAGTATAGACTGTATGAAGGTAGAGCAGTATAGACTGTATGAAGGTAGAGCAGTATAGACTGTAGGAAGGTAGAGCAGTATAGACTGTATGAAGGTAGAGCAGTATAGACTGTATGAAGGTAGAGCAGTATAGACTGTAGGAAGGTAGAGCAGTATAGACTGTAGAGCAGTATAGACTGTAGAGCAGTATAGACTGTAGGAAGGTAGAGCAGTATAGACTGTAGAGCAGTATAGACTGTAGGAAGGTAGAGCAGTATAGACTGTAGAGCAGTATAGACTGTAGGAAGGTAGAGCAGTATAGACTGTATGAAGGTAGAGCAGTATAGACTGTATGAAGGTAGAGCAGTATAGACTGTAGGAAGGTAGAGCAGTATAGACTGTAGAGCAGTATAGACTGTAGGAAGGTAGAGCAGTATAGACTGTAGAGCAGTATAGACTGTAGGAAGGTAGAGCAGTATAGACTGTAGGAAGGTAGAGCAGTATAGACTGTAGGAAGGTAGAGCAGTATAGACTGTATGAAGGTAGAGCAGTATAGACTGTAGGAAGGTAGAGCAGTATAGACTGTATGAAGGTAGAGCAGTATAGACTGTAGGAAGGTAGAGCAGTATAGACTGTAGGAAGGTAGAGCAGTATAGACTGTAGAGCAGTATAGACTGTAGGAAGGTAGAGCAGTATAGACTGTATGAAGGTAGAGCAGTATAGACTGTATGAAGGTAGAGCAGTATAGACTGTAGGAAGGTAGAGCAGTATAGACTGTATGAAGGTAGAGCAGTATAGACTGTAGGAAGGTAGAGCAGTATAGACTGTAGGAAGGTAGAGCAGTATAGACTGTAGGAAGGTAGAGCAGTATAGACTGTAGGAAGGTAGAGCAGTATAGACTGTATGAAGGTAGAGCAGTATAGACTGTATGAAGGTAGAGCAGTATAGACTGTATGAAGGTAGAGCAGTATAGACTGTATGAAGGTAGAGCAGTATAGACTGTATGAAGGTAGAGCAGTATAGACTGTAGGAAGGTAGAGCAGTATAGACTGTAGGAAGGTAGAGCAGTATAGACTGTAGGAAGGTAGAGCAGTATAGACTGTAGAGCGGTATAGACTGTAGGAAGGTAGAGCAGTATAGACTGTAGAGCAGTATAGACTGTATGAAGGTAGAGCAGTATAGACTGTATGAAGGTAGAGCAGTATAGACTGTATGAAGGTAGAGCAGTATAGACTGTAGGAAGGTAGAGCAGTATAGACTGTAGAGCAGTATAGACTGTATGAAGGTAGAGCAGTATAGACTGTATGAAGGTAGAGCAGTATAGACTGTATGAAGGTAGAGCAGTATAGACTGTATGAAGGTAGAGCAGTATAGACTGTATGAAGGTAGAGCAGTATAGACTGTAGGAAGGTAGAGCAGTATAGACTGTAGGAAGGTAGAGCGGTATAGACTGTAGGAAGGTAGAGCAGTATAGACTGTATGAAGGTAGAGCAGTATAGACTGTAGGAAGGTAGAGCAGTATAGACTGTATGAAGGTAGAGCAGTATAGACTGTAGGAAGGTAGAGCAGTATAGACTGTATGAAGGTAGAGCAGTATAGACTGTATGAAGGTAGAGCAGTATAGACTGTAGGAAGGTAGAGCAGTATAGACTGTATGAAGGTAGAGCAGTATAGACTGTAGGAAGGTAGAGCAGTATAGACTGTAGGAAGGTAGAGCAGTATAGACTGTAGGAAGGTAGAGCAGTATAGACTGTAGGAAGGTAGAGCAGTATAGACTGTAGGAAGGTAGAGCAGTATAGACTGTAGGAAGGTAGAGCAGTATAGACTGTAGGAAGGTAGAGCAGTATAGACTGTAGGAAGGTAGAGCAGTATAGACTGTAGGAAGGTAGAGCGGTATAGACTGTAGGAAGGTAGAGCAGTATAGACTGTAGGAAGGTAGAGCAGTATAGACTGTAGGAAGGTAGAGCGGTATAGACTGTAGGAAGGTAGAGCAGTATAGACTGTAGAGCAGTATAGACTGTAGAGCAGTATAGACTGTAGGAAGGTAGAGCAGTATAGACTGTAGGAAGGTAGAGCAGTATAGACTGTAGGAAGGTAGAGCAGTATAGACTGTATGAAGGTAGAGCAGTATAGACTGTAGGAAGGTAGAGCAGTATAGACTGTAGGAAGGTAGAGCAGTATAGACTGTATGAAGGTAGAGCAGTATAGACTGTAGGAAGGTAGAGCAGTATAGACTGTAGGAAGGTAGAGCAGTATAGACTGTATGAAGGTAGAGCAGTATAGACTGTATGAAGGTAGAGCAGTATATACTGTAGGAAGGTAGAGCAGTATAGACTGTATGAAGGTAGAGCAGTATAGACTGTAGAGCAGTATAGACTGTAGGAAGGTAGAGCAGTATAGACTGTAGGAAGGTAGAGCAGTATAGACTGTATGAAGGTAGAGCAGTATAGACTGTAGAGCAGTATAGACTGTAGGAAGGTAGAGCAGTATAGACTGTAGGAAGGTAGAGCAGTATAGACTGTATGAAGGTAGAGCAGTATAGACTGTAGGAAGGTAGAGCAGTATAGACTGTATGAAGGTAGAGCAGTATAGACTGTATGAAGGTAGAGCAGTATAGACTGTATGAAGGTAGAGCAGTATAGACTGTAGGAAGGTAGAGCAGTATAGACTGTATGAAGGTAGAGCAGTATAGACTGTATGAAGGTAGAGCAGTATAGACTGTAGGAAGGTAGAGCAGTATAGACTGTAGGAAGGTAGAGCAGTATAGACTGTATGAAGGTAGAGCAGTATAGACTGTAGGAAGGTAGAGCAGTATAGACTGTAGGAAGGTAGAGCGGTATAGACTGTATGAAGGTAGAGCGGTATAGACTGTAGTGTGGGATCGCAAGAAAGGATGAAACGGGAGACGGTAGTCGAGTCTTTCCTTTACTTCCCAACATAAATTACATACATCAAACAGAGTGCAGAGGCGTTTAACGTTACTACTTCAAAGTGACAGCAGCCAGCTGACAGCTGACAGGTGACCTAATATACGTCACCAAATACCCACACCGTTCCCAGAATCCCCAGGCTTAAAGGAGCATTCCTCTGCTCTTCAAGTCCAGTGAATGTCTGCACCAATTGTGCGTGATAAGTGTCACCACACAGGCCCCCCCATAATTCATAATAACCCCCCAAAAGATCATCCACAGTCAACGAGGCGGGGGGCGGATCAGGCGCCCAAAACGAGTCCGTATCACCCGTGCAGGGGTAGAGGTGGGGATTGGGGTGTGTGGGGCGTGTGGGGGGGATTCAGGAGATATGAGGTGACTAGAGGGAAAAGCAGTTGGCAGGGGCCGGGCAGGGGGTCGTCCACGCCGTGGGGGCCGGGCCAGTTCAACTGGCCTGTCTAGGTCCAAATGGGCAGGCTTGAGCCGGTCGAACGATACCCGCTCTGACCTTCCTCCAATGTCCACCATGAAGTTCTTAGGCCCCGCCTCCAGGACACGAAAAGGGCCGTCGTAAGGGGGCTGCAGAGGTGTATGGTGGCTGTCATGGCGAATGAAAACATACCTGGCTGACTGCAGATCCCTAGGCATGTAGGACTGCGGGAGGCAGTGCTGGGAAGTTGGGACTGGGGTGAAAGCACCGGCGCCATCCCTGAGCACAGTCCGAGATGAGGTGACCGACCAGGGAGCCTCGGCATCCGGGAGGAACTCCCCAGGGACTCGCAGCGGCTGTCCGTACACCAGCTCAGCAGCCGAGGCCTGCATGTCTTCTTTGGGGGCGGAGCGCAGGCCAAGCATGACCCAGGGAAGCCGGTCGACCCAGTTGCAGTCCGTAAGGCTGGCCCGCTGAGCAGCCTTCATAGAGCGGTGAAACCGTTCACACAAGCCGTTGCCCTGTGGGTTGTAGGCTGTGGTGCGGTGGAGCTTCACTCCCAGGCCCTCGGCGACTGCAGTCCAGAGCCCGGACGTAAACTGTGGGCCCCGGTCGGATGTGAGATCAGATGGTGTGCCAAAACGGGCTACCCAGGACCCAATGAATGCCCGGGCCACCTCGGCGGATGTGGTCGATGCCAGCGGGACCACCTCCGGCCACCTAGTGGTTCTGTCCACCATGGTGACGAGGTGAGTGAACCCGTGGGAGGGGGGCAGGGGACCCACCAGGTCCACATTGACATGGTCAAAGCGCCTCTCCGGCACGAGAAGCGGTGCCAAGGGGGCTTTGGTGTGACGGTGTATCTTTGCACGCTGGCACGCCACGCAGGAGCCGGCCCAGGCTGCGATGTCCTTCCTGAGGCCATGCCAGACGAATTTAGCACTGACCAGCTTAGTTGACGCCTTCACCCCCGGGTGCGACAGGCCATGGATGGCTTCGAATACCTGCCGCCGCCAGCCAGCGGGAACCATCGGACGGGGCTGACCGGTGGAGACGTCGCAGAGGAGCGTGGTGTTGGCAATACCAACCTGCACATCCTCTAACCTTAGCCCAGTGTCGGCTGTTCGGTAGGCCTGCATGTCCTTGTCAGTGGCCTGGTCGGCAGCCATGGCAGCGTAGTCCAGTCCCAAGTGGACGGCCCCCACCACCGTCCAGGAGAGGCAGTCAGCGACGTAGTTGTCTTTACCTGCGACATGCCGTAAGTCCGTGGTAAACTCGGAGATGGCGGAGAGTTGGCGCTGCTGGCGCCCTGACCACGGCTCGGTGGCCTTGGCCATGGCGAAGGTGAGTGGCTTGTGATCCACAAAGGCAGTAAACCGTCGGCCCTCCAGCAGGAATCTGAAGTGCCTGATGGCCAGGAAGAGGCCTAGGAGCTCCCGGTCAAAGGTGCTGTACTTTCTTTCATTGTCCCGCAGCTGGCGACTGAAGAAAGCAAGCGGTTGCCAGCCCCCCCCCACCCACTGTTCGTACACTGCCCCCACTGCGTAGTCTCAGGCGTCAGTTGTGAGGGCGATAGGGGCGGTAGGAAATGGGTGTGCCAGTAATGCGGCATTGGCCAGTGCAGTTTTAGCGCCCAAAAAAGCGTTGTCGGTACACAGGGACCAGTCCACCTCGGCCTTGGGGTCCTTACCACGCAGGGCCTCATACAAGGGGCGCATGAGGTGAGCAGCACGGGGAATGAACCTGTTGTAGAAGTTCACCATGCCTAGGAACTCCTGCAGGGACTTCACGGTGCGGGGGCGTGGAAAGCTGGCAACGGCGTCCACCCTGGCAGGGAGCGGAACGGCTCCCTCTGCTGAGACCCTGTGCCCGAGGAAATCAATAGACGACCGGCCGAACTGGCACTTGGCGGGGTTAACAATGAGCCCATTTGCACTGAGCCGCTCAAACAACTGCCTGAGATGTGTCAGGTGCTCCTCTGCAGACATGCTGGCTACGAGAATGTCGTCCAAGTATACGAACATGAATGCCATATCCCGCAGCACCGAGTCCATCAGTCGCTGGAAAGTCTGTGCCGCCCCCTTGAGGTCAAAGGGCATCCGCAGAAACTCGAACAGGCCAAAAGGAGTGATGACCGCCGTCTTGGGAACGTCCCGTGGGTGAACTGGTACCTGGTGGTATCCCTGCACCAAGTCCACCTTGGAAAAGATGGTGATCCCCGCCAGGTGGGTGGAGAAGTCCTGTATATGCGGGACGGGGTACCGGTCCGGGGTCGTGGCGTTGTTTAGGCGTCGGAAATCGCCACAGGGACGCCACCCACCATCAGCCTTAGTGACCATATGCAGGGGGGAGGCCCACGGACTGTCAGAACGGCGCACAATTCCAAGGCGTTCCATGGTTGCAAATTCCTCCCTGGCAATGGAGAGCTTAGCTGGGTCAAGGCGCCTGGCACGTGCATAGACCGGGGGACCGACAGTGGCTATATAGTGCTCCACGCCATGCTTAGCGACTGCTGAGGAAAATGTAGGCGTGGTGAGGATAGGGAACTCCGCTAGGAGGCGCTGATATACATCCCCAGCAGCAAGCATGTTGGACAGACCTAGTGTCCCTGGCCCTCCCAGCGTGCACGGGTAGGTAGCGAAGGAGACAGCATCGATCAGGCGACAGTTTGTAATGTCCACTAGCAGCCTGAACGCACACAGGAAGTCCGCGCCGAGGAGAGGAACTGACACAGCGGCCATGACAAACTCCCACCCGAAACGGCGCCCGCCAAAACACACCTCTACATACCGGGTTCCGTAGGTACGTATAGGCGTGCCATTAGCAGCGTCCATGGGGGGACCGTGGCCCCCAGCCATAGTGTCCACAGCTGTAGCAGGCAGGATGCTGCGTTGCGTGCCCGAGTCGACTAGTAGTCGCCGGCCAAATAAGGTGTCCTTAATAAATAGCAGCCTGCTGCCTCCGCCAACGCTCATGGCTGTTAATGAGCATTGGCCCTGGCGTTTCCCTGGTCACTGTAATTGCACGGTGGGCGACACTGTTTGGCCCTGGCGCCAAACCGGTTATGGAAATAACACCATCCACTGTTACCCTGGCGACGGGCAGTCACTGCTGCAGCGGCGTCCGCAGCGTCCACTAGGTGGGTGGTAGGCTGGAAGCAGCGCATGCACAAACTGCTGCCGGTTGGCGAGATAAATCCTGTCCGCTTCGGCAGCCAGCACGCGGTAGTCCTTGGTGAAGGAGACGGGAGAGCTGGCCAGGGTGGTGCGCACAGGCGCTGGGAGCTGACGCATGAAAACATGCTTAAACAAAAAAGAGGGATCTGCCGAGCCCAAAACGGACAGCATCCTGTCCATCAGTTCGGACGGCTTGCCGTCGCCGAGGCCGTTAAGTGACAATAGACGATCCGCCTTTTCAATTTCCAAAAGGAATGCCTTGATAGCGTCATATTTGCCGGCAGCTGGCGGGGCTTCCAGCAGCCCCATAGCGCGGGCCGTCGTCTGGGCATCCAATGCTGCTACCACATGATAATATTTCGTAACATCCTGTGTTATTCCTCTCAACTCGAACTGAGCTTCAATGTGTTGAAACCAGGAGTGATGCCAGAAGTCGGGTAACTTAATTGCAGCGGCGTAGACAATGTTCACTTCTCCGTCCGTCATGATGTAATATTCACGTACTTCAGGTCACCAATGTGGGATCGCAAGAAAGGATGAAACGGGAGACGGTAGTCGAGTCTTTCCTTTACTTCCCAACATAAATTACATACATCAAACAGAGTGCAGAGGCGTTTAACGTTACTACTTCAAAGTGACAGCAGCCAGCTGACAGCTGACAGGTGACCTAATATACGTCACCAAATACCCACACTGTTCCCAGAATCCCCAGGCTTAAAGGAGCATTCCTCTGCTCCTCAAGTCCAGTGAATGTCTGCACCAATTGTGCGTGATAAGTGTCACCACAGTAGGAAGGTAGAGCAGTATAGACTGTATGAAGGTAGAGCAGTATAGACTGTATGAAGGTAGAGCAGTATAGACTGTATGAAGGTAGAGCAGTATAGACTGTAGGAAGGTAGAGCAGTATAGACTGTAGGAAGGTAGAGCAGTATAGACTGTAGGAAGGTAGAGCGGTATAACCTGTAGGAAGGTAGATCAGTATAGACTGTAGGAAGGTAGAGCAGTATAGACTGTAGGAAGGTAGAGCAGTATAGACTGTAGAGCAGTATAGACTGTAGGAAGGTAGAGCGGTATAGACTGTAGGAAGTTAGAGCAGTATAGACTGTATGAAGGTAGAGCAGTATAGACTGTAGGAAGGTAGAGCAGTATAGACTGTAGGAAGGTAGAGCAGTATAGACTGTAGGAAGGTAGAGCAGTATAGACTGTAGAAAAGTAGAGCGGTATAGACTGTAGGAAGGTAGAGCAGTATAGACTGTATGAAGGTAGATCAGTATAGACTGTAGAGCAGTATAGACTGTAGTACAGACACTGTGTAGAGCAGGGGTCTCAAACTCAATTTACCTGGGGGCCGCTGGAGGTAGAGTCTGGGTGAGGCTGGGCCGCATCAAATATTCCACAAAAAAAGAGTTTCAAGTATTCAAAAAAAAAAGTACAACTGACCCAATCTACTCAATCTTTAGCAATAACATTTCAGAACATGAACGGTGCTTCAGAACATGAACGGTTCTGCAGAACATAGGCTTCTCAGTGGTGTCAGTGGACTCATCCACAGCTATGGAAATGCACTGTGCATTTTTTTTTTATCTATCACAAAGCTGTTTAATCAAATCACCAGCCAGTATTTCAGTTATTCTGGTTGCTGTGCGATCTGAGGGGGATTTGCTTTTGTTTGCCTTCAAACATGGTCTCCATCACTTCAGTCATACATTATTTTATTATGTATGCATCAGGGAGAGAGAATGGCTTCTTGTGTTTAGCCAACACCCATGCCACCCATGGTTGCTTTTTCTCGTTGTGACATAGATTTAACAATAATTCTGCTTACAGCTTGATATGATGATTTAATTCCATTTATTTTTGTGGTTCTTAGCACTGAATTTTGAGGGAAGGTTGCATCAAAATAACTGTGTTTTGTTTCGTAGGGGCGTTTCAAATTGCCACTCTTCACAAGAGCTACCGTTTCTTGGCATATTAGTCACATTGGTTTGGTGCTGGGACTCAGGATGAATGCAGATTTTTCAGTCCATTCACATTTGAATTGCAGTCGACTTTTCTTTTACTGGCCATCTTTGAAGATCCCATATTTTTCTGCTGCCTGCCTGCTGGCGAAACTAGCTACATTTATCTCACAGAGATAAAACTGTTAAATGTATTATTATTATGTGCGCCCTTTTGTGTTCTACAGAGGGCGATGTAGTATGTCCAGTACGTGACGTCACTGACGTCTCTTCGCATTCCTGTTCCGGTCTATTATTTGTTATTGATTGTTGTTGATATATATATAGCGGCACCACGACCGCATTTCGCCTTGCCTGAGAAATAAATATGCCTACGAGGCTAAAGATGATCTGAGTCAACCGAGTTCCATTCAATCGCCACCGCAACACACTCCGTTTAACAAAAACTGGGAGCGAGGCTACTGTAGATGCGCTGTCAACTCTCTGCTCTGACTCGGACTGAATGAGACGACACGCATTCCGTGAAGACCCGCCCTACTCTGCCTCTGATTAGCAGACTGTGGGTGGGGGGGAGAAACTCTGACGGGATGCTGAATGTGATTGGACCAGACCCATACACAGACACAGACAGACAGTGGCAGTGCAGCCGGACATGCAGAGCACTGCTCGCAGAGGAATAGCGAGGATGCATTTGCCTTCCACTTTACTTGATATCACTCCGGAATCACGTTTCAACCAAGTCACTAACGTAACGTTGCTGTCATGAGCCTGCGCTATGATAGCCTACAAGTGATCAAATAAATAAAACTTCTAACTCGCGCAACGACTCGGCAAACAGTTGCGAGCGGGCCGCACTAACACTAAACTTTGATGTCAAGTAGGGGGCCGCAAATATCATCCCGCGGGCCGCAATTGGCCCGCGGCCGCGAGTTTGAGACCCCTGGTGTAGAGGTTACAGTACAGACACTGATGTTCTGATGTTTAACCTGAGCTGTCTTTCTGTTCTCTCCCTCCCTCTCTCCCTCTCTCTCTCCCCCCCTCTTCTCTCTCTCTCTCTCTCTCTCTCTCTCTCTCTCTCTCTCTCTCCTCTCCCCTCTCTCTCTCTCTCTCCCCTCTCTCTCTATCTCTCTCCTCTCTCTCTCTCTCTCTCTCTCTCTCTCTCTCTCTCTCTCTCTCTCTCTCTCTCTCTCTCTCTCCCCCTCTCTCTCTGTCTCTGTCTCTCTCTCCCCCTCTCTCTCTCTCTCTCTCTCTCCCCCCCCTCTCTCTCTCTCTCTCTCTCTCTCCCCTTCTCTCCCCTCTCTCCCCCTCTCTCTCTCTCTCCTCTCTCTCTCTCTCTCCTCTCTCTCTCTCTCTCTCTCTCTCTCTCTCTCTCTCTCTCTCTCTCTCTCTCTCTCTCTCTCTCTCTCTCTCTCTCTCTCTCTCTCTCTCTCTCTCTCTCTCTCTCTCTCTCTCTCTCTCTCCCCTTCTCCAGATAACAGCGTTTGATGAGTTGCAGGCTGACTTCAAGGTTCCTATTGATCAGGGGAATCCACTCCATGCGGTAGGTTTGATGTCAGCGCCTGCTGAGGGCGACGCCACACACCATTAAGTTCCCCCGCTGTCAAATGCTGCACTGTGTGCGTGTGTGCGCGTGTGTACGTGCGTGCGTGTGCGTGCGTGCATGCGTGCGTGCGGCGTGCGTGCGTGTGTGTGTGTGTGCGTCCGTGTGCGTGTGTCAAATGAGAAATAATAAATCACCAGTACAGCTGGGCATCATCCATCTTCCATCTGTGTTATTGAGAAACACAAATGTTGTCAATTAATGCTAAGAGCGAATATTAAATCTCATTTCTCATAATTATATCAGAGACATTTGTGAATGTTTGACAGTTTGATTGTAATGCTGCATGACCGAGCATCGAATGATCAGTTCACTCTGATGAAGATGATTGGATGATATATCAGGATCAGCCCTGTGGGACGACCTGCTGATTCTGTTGGTCAGAAGGTCCAGTGTCCAGGTGAGACGGTCTAACCTGCTGGTTCTGTTGGTCAGAAGGTCCAGTGCCCAGGTGAGACGGTCTAACCTGCTGGTTCTGTTGGTCAGAAGGTCCAGTGTCCAGGTGAGACGGTCTAACCTGCTGGTTCTGTTGGTCAGAAGGTCCAGTGCCCAGGTGAGACGGTCTAACCTGCTGGTTCTGTTGGTCAGAAGGTCCAGTGCCCAGGTGAGACGGTCTAACCTGCTGGTTCTGTTGGTCAGAAGGTCCAGTGCCCAGGTGAGACGGTCTAACCTGCTGGTTCTGTTGGTCAGAAGGTCCAGTGCCCAGGTGAGACGGTCTAACCTGCTGGTTCTGTTGGTCAGAAGGTCCAGTGCCCAGGTGAGATGGTCTAACCTGCTGGTTCTGTTGGTCAGAAGGTCCAGTGTCCAGGGGCACACAGAGGGCTTCATGTCCAGGTCATGGGTTTCCACACGGTCACCAGGAGGCAGGATGGTGTTGAACACTGAGCTGGGAGTCCATCAACAGCTTCTCACACGGGGGTTGCTCTCATGGGGTCCCTCTGTGCTCCTGTTGTCATGGTAGGCAAGCTGCTCAGCACAGCACACGGCCAGGGACGCCATAAGGGCCAGCAGCTTTACGTGCATTAATAATAATAATAATAATAATAATAATAATAATAATAATAATAATAATAATAATAATAATAATAATAATAATAATAATAATAATAATAATAATAATAATAATAATAATATTTTTTTATTTGAAATCTTTATTTCGAACATGCAATGAATACAAACAAACAATAACAAAGGCAAAACACAACTCAATGTACACGTTCGAAAAGGAGTAGGAAGAAGTATACACTTATTTAATGCTACCCCCTTTTCCACTACTCAAATGAGTGTACTATTTTAAAACATAAAAAAGAAAAAGAAATATATATATATATGCAAAACAAAAAAAAACAAAAACTATATATGTAAAACATGAAAGAAATAAAATAAAAATGTAAACACCCGTGAATATCAAGTCCCTTCCTCATCCCCTGTACCTTGTGAACATCATTTCCTTATCCATCAGTTTGAATTGTCTCATGTTTGGACATTGCTTTAGCACCACATTCAGACTGTTCCACAGTTTCACTCCACATATCGAGATGCAGTGTCTTCTCATGGTAGTGCGTACGTTTAGCACTTTTAAATTGTGTTCTCCCCTCAGATTATAACCCCTCTCCCTATCAAAGAACAATTCTTGAATGTTTCTTGGAAGTGCATGACTTTTTGCTTTATACATTAATTGTGCCGTTTTAAATTCCACAAGATCATTTAACTTCAATGTCTTTGATAATAATAATAATAATAATAATAATAATAATAATAATAATAATAATAACTTAGTTTTACATAGCGCCTTTCATGAAACCCAAGGTCACTTTACATAGGGCAATAACAGACAAGAGACCAACATGGTAGACAGACACACAACATTAAATATAGGAAGCTAGAGGTCAAAGGCCATGTTAAAGAGGTGAGTTTTGAGCAGTTTTCTGAATGAGTCCAGAGTTGGGGCGGTGCGGAGTTCTGCAGGGAGGGAGTTCCAGAGGGTGGGAGCTGCCACACTGAAAAGCTCTGTCCCTGAAGGTCCGCAGTCTGGTTCAGGGGATGGAGAGCTGACCAGTGTCTGAGGATCGCAGGGACCGTGACTGAGTGTGGGGGTGGAGGAGGTCAGTGAGGTACTGAGGGTGGAGGAGGAGGAGGTCAGTGAGGTACTGAGGGTGGAGGAGGAGGTCAGTGAGGTACTGAGGGTGGATGAGGTCAGTGAGGTACTGAGGGTGGAGGAGGTCAGTGAGGTACTGAGGGTGGAGGAGGTCAGTGAGGTACTGAGGGTGGAGGAGGTCAGTGAGGTACTGAGGGTGGAGGAGGAGGTCAGTGAGGTACTGAGGGTGGAGGAGGAGGTCAGTGAGGTACTGAGGGTGGAGGAGGTCAGTGAGGTACTGAGGGTGGAGGAGGAGGTCAGTGAGGTACTGAGGGTGGAGGAGGAGGTCAGTGAGGTGGATGAGGGTGATGGGAGCCAGTGGAGGTGGATGAGGGTGATGGGAGCCAGTGGAGGTGGATGATGAGGGTGATGGGAGCCAGTGGAGGTGGATGATGAGGGTGATGGGAGCCAGTGGAGGTGGATGAGGGTGATGGGAGCCAGTGGAGGTGGATGATGAGGGTGATGGGAGCCAGTGGAGGTGGATGAGGGTGATGTGGAGCCAGTGGAGGTGGATGATGAGGGTGATGGGGAGCCAGTGGAGGTGGATGATGAGGGTGATGGGAGCCAGTGGAGGTGGATGATGAGGGTGATGGGAGCCAGTGGAGGTGGATGATGAGGGTGATGGAAGCCAGTGGAGGTGGATGAGGGTGATGGGAGCCAGTGGAGGTGGATGATGAGGGTGATGGGAGCCAGTGGAGGTGGATGAGGGTGATGTGGAGCCAGTGGAGGTGGATGATGAGGGTGATGGGGAGCCAGTGGAGGTGGATGATGAGGGTGATGGGAGCCAGTGGAGGTGGATGATGAGGGTGATGGGAGCCAGTGGAGGTGGATGAGGGTGATGGGAGCCAGTGGAGGTGGATGATGAGGGTGATGGGAGCCAGTGGAGGTGGAGGAGGGTGATGGGAGCCAGTGGAGGTGGATGATGAGGGTGATGTGGAGCCAGTGGAGCTGGAGGATGAGGGTGATGGGAGCCAGTGGAGGTGGATGATGAGGGTGATGGGAGCCAGTGGAGGTGGATGAGGGTGATGGGAGCCAGTGGAGGTGGATGATGAGGGTGATGGGAGCCAGTGGAGGTGGATGATGAGGGTGATGGGAGCCAGTGGAGGTGGATGATGAGGGTGATGGGAGCCAGTGGAGGTGGATGATGAGGGTGATGTGGAGCCAGTGGAGGTGGATGAGGGTGATGGGAGCCAGTGGAGGTGGATGATGAGGGTGATGGGAGCCAGTGGAGGTGGATGAGGGTGATGGGAGCCAGTGGAGGTGGATGATGAGGGTGATGGGAGCCAGTGGAGGTGGATGATGAGGGTGATGGGAGCCAGTGGAGGTGGATGAGGGTGATGGGAGCCAGTGGAGGTGGATGATGAGGGTGATGGGAGCCAGTGGAGGTGGATGAGGGTGATGGGAGCCAGTGGAGGTGGATGAGGGTGATGGGAGCCAGTGGAGGTGGATGAGGGTGATGGGAGCCAGTGGAGGTGGATGATGAGGGTGATGGGAGCCAGTGGAGGTGGATGATGAGGGTGATGGGAGCCAGTGGAGGTGGATGATGAGGGTGATGGGAGCCAGTGGAGGTGGATGATGAGGGTGATGGGAGCCAGTGGAGGTGGATGATGAGGGTGATGGGAGCCAGTGGAGGTGGATGATGAGGGTGATGGGAGCCAGTGGAGGTGGATGATGAGGGTGATGGGAGCCAGTGAAGGTGGATGATGAGGGTGATGGGAGCCAGTGGAGGTGGATGATGAGGGTGATGGGAGCCAGTGGAGGTTGATGATGAGGGTGATGTGGAGCCAGTGGAGGTGGATGATGAGGGTGATGGGAGCCAGTGGAGGTGGATGATGAGGGTGATGGGAGCCAGTGGAGGTGGATGAGGGTGATGGGAGCCAGTGGAGGTGGATGATGAGGGTGATGGGAGCCAGTGGAGGTGGATGATGAGGGTGATGGGAGCCAGTGGAGGTGGATGATGAGGGTGATGGGAGCCAGTGGAGGTGCCCAAAGTTATCATACCATCAAAATGTCATACCGGCCTAGTGGTGACATTGTCATGGTCTGTGAGTCCAGGGTGGTCTGGTCTGGTCTGGTCTGGTCTGGTCTGGTCTGGGAGTCCAGGGTGGTCTGGTCTGGTTCTGGTCTGGGAGTCTGTGAGTCCAGGGTGGACTGGTCTGGTCTGGTCTGGTCTGTGAGTCCAGGGTGGACTGGTCTGGTCTGGTCTGGTCTGTGAGTCCAGGGTGGACTGGTTTGGTCTGGTCTGGTCCGGGAGTTCAGGGTGGTCTGGTCTGGTCTGGTCTGGTCTGTGAGTCCAGGGTGGTCTGGTCTGGTCTGGTCTGGGAGTCCAGGGTGGACTGGTCTGGTCTGGGAGTCCAGGGTGGTCTGGTCTGTGAGTCCAGGGTGGACTGGTCTGGTCTGGTCTGTGAGTCCAGGGTGGACTGGTCTGGTCTGGTCTGGGAGTCCAGGGTGGTCTGGTCTGGTCTGGTCTGGGAGTTCAGGGTGGACTGGTCTGGTCTGGTCTGGTCTGTGAGTCCAGGGTGGACTGGTCTGGTCTGGGAGTCCAGGGTGGACTGGTCTGGTCTGGTCTGGGAGTCCAGGGTGGACTGGTCTGGTCTGGTCTGGTCTGGGAGTCCAGGGTGGACTGGGTCTGGTCTGGTCTGGGAGTCCAGGGTGGACTGGTCTGGTCTGGTCTGGGAGTCCAGGGTGGACTGGTCTGGTCTGGTCTGTGAGTCCAGGGTGGACTGGTCTGGTCTGGTCTGGGAGTCCAGGGTGGACTGGTCTGGTCTGGGAGTCCAGGGTGGACTGGTCTTGTCTGGGAGTCCAGGGTGGACTGGTCTGGTCTGGTCTGTGAGTCCAGGGTGGTCTGGTCTGGTCTGGTCTGGGAGTCCAGGGTGGTCTGGTCTGGTCTGGTCTGGGAGTCCAGGGTGGTCTGGTCTGGTCTGGTCTGGGAGTTCAGGGTGGTCTGGTCTGGTCTGGTATGTGAGTCCAGGGTGGACTGGTCTGGTCTGGTCTGGTCTGGGAGTCCAGGGTGGACTGGTCTGGTCTGGTCTGGTCTGGGAGTCCAGGGTGGACTGGTCTGGTCTGGTCTGGTCTGGGAGTCCAGGGTGGACTGGTCTGGACTGGTCTGGTCTGGGAGTCCAGGGTGGTCTGGTCTGGTCTGGGAGTCCAGGGTGGACTGGTCTGGTCTGGTCTGGGAGTCCAGGGTGGTCTGGTCTGGTCTGTGAGTCCAGGGTGGACTGGTCTGGTCTGGTCTGGTCTGTGAGTCCAGGGTGGTCTGGTCTGGTCTGGGAGTTCAGGGTGGACTGGTCTGGTCTGGTCTGGGAGTCCAGGGTGGTCTGGTCTGGTCTGGGAGTTCAGGGTGGACTGGTCTGGTCTGGGAGTCCAGGGTGGTCTGGTCTGGTCTGGGAGTTTAGGGTGGTCTGGTCTGGTCTGGTCTGGTCTGGGAGTCCAGGGTGGACTGGTCTGGTCTGGTCTGGTCTGGTCTGGGAGTCCAGGGTGGACTGGTCTGGTCTGGGAGTCCAGGGTGGACTGGTCTGGTCTGGGAGTCCAGGGTGGACTGGTCTGGTCTGGGAGTCCAGGGTGGACTGGTCTGGTCTGGTCTCGGAGTCCAGGGTGGACTGGTCTGGTCTGTTCTGGTCTGGGAGTCCAGGGTGGTCTGGTCTGGTCTGGTCTGGGAGTTCAGGGTGGACTGGTCTGGTCTGGTCTGGTCTGGACTGGTCTGGTCTGGTCTGGTCTGGGAGTCCAGGGTGGTCTGGTCTGGGAGTCCAGGGTGGACTGGTCTGGTCTGGTCTGGGAGTTCAGTGTGGTCTGGTCTGGTCTGGGAGTCCAGGGTGGACTGGTCTGGTCTGGTCTGGGAGTCCAGGGTGGTCTGGTCTGGTCTGGGAGTTCAGGGTGGTCTGGTCTGGTCTGGTATGGGAGTCCAGGGTGGTCTGGTCTGGTCTGGGAGTTCAGGGTGGACTGGTCTGGTCTGGTCTGGGAGTTCAGGGTGGACTGGTCTGGTCTGGTCTGGTCTGGGAGTTCAGGGTGGACTGGTCTGGTCTGGTCTGGGAGTTCAGGGTGGTCTGGTCTGGTCTGGGAGTTCAGGGTGGTCTGGTCTGGTCTGGGAGTTCAGGGTGGTCTGGTCTGGTCTGTGAGTCCAGGGTGGTCTGGTCTGGTCTGGTCTGGGTCTTGGAACCGGTGCTGCAGCTGCAGAGTATTACGAATTAAGAAATAACTTATGGGACCTTTAAATGCAGATGATAACAGTCCTGATTACTTCAGTTAATAATTAACCTCGTTTATATAAATAATGTTCCGACTATCTGGGGAGAGAAGTATTATAAACTACTGATTACTTCTTAACAGTTCATCATTACCCCCAGTCCAGACTGCATTCAAATGAAATGTTGCCTACTTTGCTTCAGATTTCAATATTTAAAAAGAAAGGTGACTGTTTCTCAGTTCAAGATGTTTATTTGAGAATTCAGCTGTAAGGTGCTACATCAGTAAGATGCTACATCAGGTGCTACATCAGTAAGATGCTACATCAGTAAGGTGCTACATCAGTAAGATGCTACATCAGTAAGATGATACATCAGTAAGATGCTACATCAGTAAGATGCTACATCAGGTGCTACATCAGTAAGATGCTACATCAGTATGAAGTGATAGAATACTGAAGTAAACTAAAGTGCTTCATTTGGAGGTGACTTTGACTTAAGAGTTGCCGTCTGTAGCTACTATAAGGTGCTGGAGAGAGTATTGACTGCTCTGCATCCTGGAGGACGTAGACCTCAACAGTGAGGGAGGGAGGGAGGGAGGGAGAGAGAGAGAGAGAGAGAGAGAGAGAGAGAGAGAGAGAGAGAGAGAGAGAGAGAGAGAGAGAGAGAGAGAGAGAGAGAGAGAGAGAGAGAGAGAGAGAGAGAGAGAGAGAGCGGGAGAGAGAGAGGGTAGAGGGAGAGAGAGAGAGAGAGAGAGAGAGAGAGAGAGAGAGAGAAAGAGAGAGAGAGAGAGAGAGAGAGAGAGAGAGAGAGAGAGAGAGAGAGAGAGATATAGAGGGGGGGAGACAGAATGAGTAAGAGTTAAACAAGTTAAAAGAGAGAGAGTGAGACAGGGAGAATATTGCTGAATGAGGGTTTCGTAAGGAAAGGCAAATGAAAGGAATTACTTGTCTTGAAAGGCGTTCCCAGGACTTTGAAGACTGCACAGAGGACAGATACTGGTACCGCTTTCATATTTTGTCATATTTGGATATTATTATGCGGCACAGAAAGTAATAATTTAGCTCACTAGTTCTGACACAGTTTATCCCCCCCACCCTCCTCCCTCCTCTCTCCTCCACCTCCTCTCTTCTCCTCCTCCTCTCTCCTCCTCTCTTCTCCTCCTCTCTTCTTCCCAACTCCCTCCCTCCTCTCTCCTCCACCTCCGCTCTTCTCCTCCTCCTCTCTCCTCTCTTCTCCTCCTCCTCTCTTCTTCCCAACTCCCTCCCTCCTCTCTCCTCCACCTCCTCTCTTCTCCTCCTCCTCTCTCCTCTCTTCTCCTCCTCCTCTCTTCTTCCCAACTCCCTCCCTCCTCTCTCCTCCACCTCCTCTCTTCTCCTCCGCCTCTCTCCTCCTCTCTTCTCCTCCTCCTCTCTTCTCCCCAACTCCCTCCCTCCTCTCTCCTCCTCCTCCTCCTCTCTTTTCTTCCTCCTCTCTAAATAAAAAACGGACTGTATTTACAGTAGATTTCATTCACGGTTCTTGCTGCACACCTGGTGATACTAAATCCAAATTGAACTCTGCGATTTGAAAAAGGAGATTTGTCCCGATCCATAGATGTGAAATTTGTCCCTAGATACCAAGAACATGCATATGGACCTAGAAGTGGAGCAATCTTCCATTTACTTAGGTGTGTATTTTAGGCGGATTTTCAGAAAATAGGGCTAGAGCAGGTTAAGGTTAAGACACTAAAGTGAGCCAGATTGTTTCTTTGTTTCCATCTTCAATAACTTTTCAATAACAGCACTTTTCTCTTGTTGTTGGATAATAAGATTACTATGATCTTGTAAGATGGAAGTGGTGAACCCTGGGTGACACGGCCAATCAGATCTGACCTCACTCTACCATCTGACTTCACTCTACCAATCAGATCTGACCTCACTCTACCATCTGACTTCACTCTACCAATCAGATCTGACCTCACTCTACCATCTGACTTCACTCTACCAATCAGATCTGACCTCACTCTACCATCTGACTTCACTCTACCAATCAGATCTGACCTCACTACTCCTCTTAGCTGAACCGTAGCTAGGTAGCCAGGTAGCTAAATGCTCCGCGACGCTCGTTGAACTGGAGCTAGGTAGCTAAATGCTCCGCGACGCTGGTTGAAGTGGAGCTAGGTAGCCAGCAGGCTAAATGCCCCGTGACGCTGGTTGAACTGGAGCTTGGTAGCCAGGTAGCTAAATGCTCCGCGATGCTGGTTGAACTGGAGCTAGGTAGCCAGGGAGCTAAATGCTCTGCGATGCTGGTTCAACTGGAGCTAGGTAGCCAGGTAGCTAAATGCCCTGCCACGCTGGTTGAACTGGAGCTAGGTAGCCAGGTAGCTAAATGCCCCGCGACGCTGGTTGAACTGGAGCTAGGTATAGCCAGGTAGCTAAATGCTCCGCGATGCTGGTTGACCTGGAGCTAGGTAGCCAGGTAGCTAAATGCTCCGCGATGCTGGTTGAACTGTAGCTAGGTAGCCAGGTAGCTAAATGCCCCGCGACGCTGGTTGAAGTGGAGCTAGGTAGCCAGGTAGCTAAATGCTCCGCGACGCTGGTTGAAGTGGAGCTAGGTAGCCAAGTAGCTAAATGCTCCGCGACGCTGGTTGAACTGGAGCTAGGTAGCCAGGTAGCTAAATGCTCCGCGATGCTGGTTGAACTGGAGCTAGGTAGCCAGCAGGCTAAATGCTCCGCGATGCTGGTTGAAGTGGAGCTAGGTAGCCAGGTAGCTAAATGCCCCGCGACGCTGGTTGAAGTGGAGCTAGGTAGCCAGGTAGCTAAATGCTCCGCGATGCTGGTTGAACTGGAGCTAGGTAGCCAGGTAGCTAAATGCCCCGCGACGCTGGTTGAAGTGGAGCTAGGTAGCCAGCAGGCTAAATGCTCCGCGATGCTGGTTGAACTGGAGCTAGGTAGCCAGGTAGCTAAATGCTCCGTGACGCTGAACTGCTTGCGCCGGTCTGTCTGTCGAAGACCGAGGGAACCGCATCGGGCTTCAGCTGATTAGTGGTCTTTTGGACAAACCTCCCGCCCCCAACAACATAATCCGAGGCAATGAAGTGTTCGCTGCAGATCTTCATTCCCTGTCCAATAGGCTGATCGCGCCGCCTGAGTGCAGCCAGCCAACGTGCAAACAACACTGTTTTTTTCACTGGTAGTTTGTGGAAATGAACCAACTTTCCTTCCTGTCTGTCTTTTTCTTTGCTGCTGTGAAGCACTTAGAGCTGCAATTTTTTTTTTTTTTTTGTCTACTTTTTCTCCCCATTTTCTATTTTTCTCCCATCCCAATTTCGTAGTTCTCACCTCCCCTGTCTTGAACGTTGCTAGACTATGCCTCCCACTGGTCGGCTGTAGTGAGGATAGAAGCCTTGCATCACGTGTCCCCTCCGGTACACGAGGAGGCAGCCTGTCGCATCTTTTCACCACAGCAGCTCGAACTCTCAGTGGCGAGGAGTAACGCGTGGGAGGCTCACGCTGCCCCGGCTACTTCCTGTTTCCGCCGCACCGGCTTCACCAAACCGACCTGTAGGAGTCGCTGTCCACAAGGTCCAATCCCCACCCAGCGGCTTTCCCACCCTCTAACACTGCCAATTGTGTTAGTATGACGGCCGGCCAAGCCGGTAGCAACGCCGAGAGCTGGGCTCGAACCCAGCGTCTCCTGTGTTAGTGGCGAGCGCCTTGCCCACTGCGCCAATCAGCCGCCCAGAGCTGCAATTCTTGTATGAATGTTGTTGGATAATAAGATTACTATGATCTTGTAAGATGGAAGTGGTGAACCCTGGGTGACACGGCCAATCAGATCTGACCTCACTCTACCATCTGACTTCACTCTACCAATCAGATCTGACCTCACTCTACCATCTGACTTCACTCTACCAATCAGATCTGACCTCACTCTACCATCTGACTTCACTCTACCAATCAGATCTGACCTCACTCTACCATCTGACTTCACTCTACCAATCAGATCTGACCTCACTACTCCTCTTAGCTGAACCGTAGCTAGGTAGCCAGGTAGCTAAATGCTCTGCGACGCTCGTTGAACTGGAGCTAGGTAGCTAAATGCTCCGCGACGCTGGTTGAAGTGGAGCTAGGTAGCCAGCAGGCTAAATGCCCCGTGACGCTGGTTGAACTGGAGCTTGGTAGCCAGGTAGCTAAATGCTCCGCGATGCTGGTTGAACTGGAGCTAGGTAGCCAGGGAGCTAAATGCTCTGCGATGCTGGTTCAACTGGAGCTAGGTAGCCAGGTAGCTAAATGCCCTGCCACGCTGGTTGAACTGGAGCTAGGTAGCCAGGTAGCTAAATGCCCCGCGACGCTGGTTGAACTGGAGCTAGGTATAGCCAGGTAGCTAAATGCTCCGCGATGCTGGTTGACCTGGAGCTAGGTAGCCAGGTAGCTAAATGCTCCGCGATGCTGGTTGAACTGTAGCTAGGTAGCCAGGTAGCTAAATGCCCCGCGACGCTGGTTGAAGTGGAGCTAGGTAGCCAGGTAGCTAAATGCTCCGCGACGCTGGTTGAAGTGGAGCTAGGTAGCCAGGTAGCTAAATGCTCCGCGACGCTGGTTGAACTGGAGCTAGGTAGCCAGGTAGCTAAATGCTCCGCGATGCTGGTTGAACTGGAGCTAGGTAGCCAGCAGGCTAAATGCTCCGCGATGCTGGTTGACCTGGAGCTAGGTAGCCAGGTAGCTAAATGCCCCGCAACGCTGGTTGAAGTGGAGCTAGGTAGCCAGGTAGCTAAATGCTCCGCGATGCTGGTTGAACTGGAGCTAGGTAGCCAGGTAGCTAAATGCTCCGCGATGCTGGTTGAACTGGAGCTAGGTAGCCAGGTAGCTAAATGCCCCGCAACGCTGGTTGAACTGGAGCTAGGTAGCCAGGTAGCTAAATGCCCCGCGACGCTGGTTGAACTGGAGCTAGGTAGCCAGGTAGCTAAATGCCCCGCGACGCTGGTTGACCTGGAGCTAGGTAGCCAGGTAGCTAAATGCCCCGCGACGCTGGTTGAAGTGGAGCTAGGTAGCCAGGTAGCTAAATGCTCCGCGACACTGGTTGAAGTGGAGCTAGGTAGCCAGGTAGCTAAATGCCCCGCGACGCTGGTTGACCTGGAGCTAGGTAGCCAGGTAGCTAAATGCTCCGCGACGCTGGTTGAAGTGGAGCTAGGTAGCCAGGTAGCTAAATGCCCCGCGACGCTGGTTGAAGTGGAGCTAGGTAGCCAGGTAGCTAAATGCTCCGCAACGCTGGTTGAAGTGGAGCTAGGTAGCCAGGTAGCTAAATGCCCCGCGACGCTGGTTGAAGTGGAGCTAGGTAGCCAGGTAGCTAAATGCTCCGCGATGCTGGTTGAACTGGAGCTAGGTAGCCAGGTAGCTAAATGCCCCGCGACGCTGGTTGAAGTGGAGCTAGGTAGCCAGCAGGCTAAATGCTCCGCGATGCTGGTTGAACTGGAGCTAGGTAGCCAGGTAGCTAAATGCTCCGTGACGCTGAACTGCTTGCGCCGGTCTGTCTGTCGAAGACCGAGGGAACCGCATCGGGCTTCAGCTGATTAGTGGTCTTTTGGACAAACCTCCCGCCCCCAACAACATAATCCGAGGCAATGAAGTGTTCGCTGCAGATCTTCATTCCCTGTCCAATAGGCTGATCGCGCCGCCTGAGTGCAGCCAGCCAACGTGCAAACAACACTGTTTTTTTCACTGGTAGTTTGTGGAAATGAACCAACTTTCCTTCCTGTCTGTCTTTTTCTTTGCTGCTGTGAAGCACTTAGAGCTGCAATTTTTTTTTTTTTTTTGTCTACTTTTTCTCCCCATTTTCTATTTTTCTCCCATCCCAATTTCGTAGTTCTCACCTCCCCTGTCTTGAACGTTGCTAGACTATGCCTCCCACTGGTCGGCTGTAGTGAGGATAGAAGCCTTGCATCACGTGTCCCCTCCGGTACACGAGGAGGCAGCCTGTCGCATCTTTTCACCACAGCAGCTCGAACTCTCAGTGGCGAGGAGTAACGCGTGGGAGGCTCACGCTGCCCCGGCTACTTCCTGTTTCCGCCGCACCGGCTTCACCAAACCGACCTGTAGGAGTCGCTGTCCACAAGGTCCAATCCCCACCCAGCGGCTTTCCCACCCTCTAACACTGCCAATTGTGTTAGTATGACGGCCGGCCAAGCCGGTAGCAACGCCGAGAGCTGGGCTCGAACCCAGCGTCTCCTGTGTTAGTGGCGAGCGCCTTGCCCACTGCGCCAATCAGCCGCCCAGAGCTGCAATTCTTGTATGAAAGGTGCTACACAAATACAGTTTTTTATTATTAGAAGTGGTATATGGGTTAGGGTTATTGATGTGGCCAAGTAGCTAGTCAGAGGCAGGTTGTCACCCAGTGGTTGCTTTTTATTCTCCCAGTTATTTTGCTCACCAGTGGGAAAAACAGGCGAAAACCTCTCCCATCCCAATGTTAGTTGTTATGCCAATTCCCAATCCCCTTCCTGGTCGTTGCGTGCTCTGCCCTCTACCGTCGGTCTGGGAGGGCGGAGACTATCACATGCTTCCTCCGACACATGTGTAGCCAGTCCACCGCTTCTTTTCACCTGGCAGCGCGGACTCTCACTGGGAGAGTGTAACATGGAGGACACTACCTCTCCTAGATCCTTCCCTCGCTGTGCAGGCGCCCCGACCGAACTGTTGGAGTCGCTGTTTACAACGACCAGGACCCACCCTCGCCGGCTTCCCACCCTCTAACACTGCCAATTGTGTTAGTATGGACGGTCGGCCAACCCGGAAGCACCACAGCTGGATTCGATCCCACTGTATCTGTGGTGGTAGACAGACGCTTAGTCCGCTGTGCTAGCCGGCCGCTAGTGATGTGACGTTTGAAGCGAGGCTTCGGAGCTTGTGTCGGGCAATCCAGTTTTTTTTATGTGGAGCGTGTATCGAGGCGTGTATCAGGTGACGTACTGATGACGTCCGAAGCCTCACTCGGGGACGTCACTGATTCAGGAAATGGCTTCGGGGTTGGTGCGCAACACAATGTGTCGACATAGGAATTCATTACGAGTTTCTTTGTGTTGGAGAATCCCGTGGAGTACTGGGAAAGACAAATAAATGTGTATCCTAATAATCCCAACATATATATAAGAGATGGTAGCGCGAGGCACTGTCAGTCACGGATCACGATGGACTTCAAGCGTTGTGAAGTGACTGGCGAGTAGCGGTACTGCGAGTTAAACTCACTCCACTTAAAAAGACACACTTTACACGTCATGAAGAGTGAATTCACCTTGGTGTAGCGGTCTGTGCTGTCACCTGTCGCCTGTGTCGCGGCAGACCCGGGTTCTAAACTCCCTCGGGGCATTGAAGAAAGTTAAACACAACGCAAAAAAGGTGACCATATCATCTCTGTTACATATAAACTTGCTGTAATGTCTAACTTGCTGTGCCTAATCTGATCACATCTGTATGATCCAAATGCAGGATGGCATGTCGATTGTGAGTTGCTTTTTCTGAATAAAAATGAATGAAGCAAGCACTTGTCCCTGCCATCATAGAAAAACACACTATATTAAAGAATAGAATGTTGTAGAAACACAAGCGCTTCTCCTCTGTCCCTGCTATCATGCTGTCAGAAAAAACAGACACAATATTATTTGTTTATTGAATGGCATCATCATCACATCAAAGCTTCACACACCAAAGCCATGGTATCATTATAATCACGCAGCCTGTTCTACATTTATTGTCCACTTGATGGCACAGTAGAGCAAATACACCATGAAGCTTCAACACGTGTGTGGTACTATTGGATGGAAAGCCTCAATGCTTCATGAAGCTTCATCTCGCCATCACTGACGATTACACTTTCTATAAACAAAATATCAACGATTAGGCCCTTGGCTAAGGGAACTAGCTCCAGCACGGCTGCGTCTCTCTCCAAGCCTGCTGCTACTTCTCCCTGAGACGAGCTTCCATCCCCGGCTTTATCCTGGAAGCTCCTCCTACAGGGACAAACCAAAATCACAATCAATCAATTAAGCAATACAGACATTATTTTATACATTCAATAATTCTGTACATCATGGATACATCACTCCATACTGACCTACCATCACAAAACACTAAACTGTTTATGGCACTTCATAAGCCTATTCCCTTCTCATTATGAAAATTCCCCCCTGTACTCTACCACACTTGGTTCCTTCCAAATCTCCCCTCCAGAAAAGGCTTTGGCCTCTCCCAGTTCTGGTTGGGCAGCCAGAGATCCTACCAGGAACCAAGTGGAGCACAGAGACAAACAGGGTATTTGTTAACACATTTATTTACTTTATTATCCACATAACAAGTTATGATTTAACAGAAGGTTTGTCTTCTATGCCTGGGTTCTACCAGTACCTATATACAAAATAAACAAACCAAAAAGCCTAAGATAAATGTTTGGTAGCATAACCACATGTGTGGACCAGGGCTAAACCCATTAAGACTCCGGCTCCCATTACAGGGCATGGGGTAGCCCCATGACAGTTATATTTGTGTAGTTCTTTGTTTCTTATTCTTGGCCATTCTTCTTCTTATGTTACCCGTTTTATTATTGTCAATTTCCAATTAGGCCAATTGGATTGCATGCTGTTGTCAATGCACTGCTATATGTAATATCTAAGTTATTTATACTAAAAAGGTATTATTTGTATTTTTTGCACTACTTACATGTTGGTGGACAAGAGCACTATATTATTCTAATTACAAGATTCCTCTATTGGATTAATTCTCATCACAAACTATCCACAACTAGGTCAGTTGATATAATTCATTAACTTACCAACTGATTAAGTCCTTATGTTGATTTTCCGGTTTAGAAAATTATATCAACTTTACCTGTTGTCAACCAACCATGTGAACAAGAGCCACATCTGTAGGCCTGCTCAACTACTGCAGTTAGCATCACCTGTAGCTCTGCTCAACTACTGCAGTTAGCATCACATGTAGCCCTGTAGCCCTGCTCAACTACTGCAGTTAGCATCACCTGTAGCCCTGTAGCGCTGCTCAACTACTGCAGTTAGCATCACCTGTAGCCCTGCTCAACTACTGCAGTTAGCATCACCTGTAGCCCTGTAGCCCTGCTCAACTACTGCAGTTAGCATCACCTGTAGCCCTGTAGCCCTGCTCAACTACTGCAGTTAGCATCACCTGTAGCCCTGTAGCCCTGCTCAACTACTGCAGTTAGCATCACCTGTAGCTCTGTAGCCCTGCTCAACTACTGCAGTTAGCATCACCTGTAGCCCTGTAGCCCTGCTAAACTACTGCAGTTAGCATCACATGTAGCTCTGTAGCCCTACTCAACTACTGCAGTTAGCATCACCTGTAGCCCTGTAGCCCTGCTAAACTACTGCAGTTAGCATCACCTGTAGCCCTGTAGCCCTGCTCAACTACTGCAGTTAGCATCACATGTAGCTCTGTAGCCCTGCTCAACTACTGCAGTTAGCATCACATGTAGCTCTGTAGCCTTGCTCAACTACTGCAGTTAGCATCACCTGTAGCCCTGCTCAACTACTGCAGTTAGCATCACATGTAGCTCTGTAGCCCTGCTCAACTACTGCAGTTGGCATCACCTGTAGCCCTGTAGCCCTGCTCAACTACTGCAGTTAGCATCACATGTAGCCCTGTAGCCCTGCTCAACTACTGCAGTTAGCATCACATGTAGCTCTGTAGCCCTGCTCAACTACTGCAGTTAGCATCACCTGTAGCCCTGTAGCCCTGCTCAACTACTGCAGTTAGCATCACCTGTAGCCATGTAGCCCTGCTCAACTACTGCAGTTAGCATCACATGTAGCCCTGTAGCCCTGCTCAACTACTGCAGTTAGCATCACATGTAGCCCTGTAGCCCTGCTCAACTACTGCAGTTAGCATCACCTGTAGCCCTGTAGCCCTGCTCAACTACTGCAGTTAGCATCACATGTAGCTCTGTAGCCCTGCTCAACTACTGCAGTTAGCATCACATGTAGCCATGTAGCTCTGCTCAACTACTGCAGTTAGCAACACCTGTAGCTCTGCTCAACTACTGCAGTTAGCATCACCTGTAGCCCTGCTCAACTACTGCAGTTAGCATCTGTAGCCCTGTAGCCCTGCTCAACTACTGCAGTTAGCATCACATGTAGGCCTGTAGCCCTGCTCAACTACTGCAGTTAGCTTCACATGTAGCCCTGTAGCCCTCCTCAACTACTGCAGTTAGCATCACATGTAGCCCTGTAGCCCTGCTCAACTACTGCAGTTAGCATCACATGTAGCCCTGTAGCCCTGCTCAACTACTGCAGTTAGCATCACCTGTAGCCCTGTAGCCCTGCTCAACTACTGCAGTTAGCATCACATGTAGCCATGTAGCCCTGCTCAACTAATGCAGTTAGCATCACATGTAGCTCTGTAGCCCTGCTCAACTACTGCAGTTAGCATCACCTGTAGCCCTGTAGCCCTGCTCAACTACTGCAGTTAGCATCACCTGTAGCCCTGCTCAACTACTGCAGTTAGCATCACATGTAGCTCTGTAGCCCTGCTCAACTACTGCAGTTAGCATCACATGTAGCTCTGCTTAACTACTGCAGTTAGCATCACATGTAGCTCTGTAGCCCTGCTCAACTACTGCAGTTAGCATCACATGTAGCCCTGTAGCCCTGCTCAACTACTGCAGTTAGCATCACATGTAGCTCTGTAGCCCTGCTCAACTACTGCAGTTAGCATCACATGTAGCTATGTAGCCCTGCTCAACTACTGCAGTTAGCATCACATGTAGCCCTGTAGCCCTGCTCAACTACTGCAGTTAGCATCACATGTAGCTCTGCTCAACTACTGCAGTTAGCATCACATGTAGCTCTGTAGCCCTGCTCAACTACTGCAGTTAGCATCACATGTAGCCCTGTAGCCCTGCTCAACTACTGCAGTTAGCATCACATGTAGCCATGTAGCCCTGCTCAACTACTGCAGTTAGCATCACCTGTAGCCCTGCTCAACTACTGCAGTTAGCATCACATGTAGCCATGTAGCCCTGCTCAACTACTGCAGTTAGCATCACATGTAGCCCTGTAGCCCTGCTCAACTACTGCAATTAGCATCACATGTAGCTCTGTAGCCCTGCTCAACTACTGCAGTTATCATCACATGTAGCCCTGTAGCCCTGCTCAACTACTGCAGTTAGCATCACATGTAGCCCTGTAGCCCTGCTCAACTACTGCAGTTAGCATCACATGTAGCCCTGTAGCCCTGCTCAACTACTGCAGTTAGCATCACATGTAGCCCTGCTCAACTACTGCAGTTAGCATCACATGTAGCCCTGTAGCCCTGCTCAACTACTGCAGTTAGCATCACATGTAGCTCTGTAGCTCTGCTCAACTACTGCAGTTAGCATCACATGTAGCCCTGTAGCTCTGCTCAACTACTGCAGTTAGCATCACCTGTAGCCCTGTAGCCCTGCTCAACTACTGCAGTTAGCATCACATGTAGCCCTGCTCAACTACTGCAGTTAGCATCACATGTAGCTCTGTAGCCCTGCTCAACTACTGCAGTTAGCATCACATGTAGCTCTGTAGCTCTGCTCAACTACTGCAGTTAGCATCACATGTAGCCCTGCTCAACTACTGCAGTTAGCATCACCTGTAGCCCTGTAGCCCTGCTCAACTACTGCAGTTAGCAACACCTGTAGCCCTGCTCAACTACTGCAGTTAGCATCACATGTAGCCCTGCTCAACTACTGCAGTTAGCATCACATGTAGCTCTGTAGCCCTGCTCAACTACTGCAGTTAGCATCACATGTAGCTCTGTAGCTCTGCTCAACTACTGCAGTTAGCATCACATGTAGCCCTGCTCAACTACTGCAGTTAGCATCACCTGTAGCCCTGTAGCCCTGCTCAACTACTGCAGTTAGTATCACATGTAGCTCTGTAGCCCTGCTCAACTACTGCAGTTAGCATCACCTGTAGCCCTGTAGCCCTGCTCAACTACTGCAGTTAGCATCACCTGTAGTTCTGCTCAACTACTGCAGTTAGCATCACCTGTAGCCCTGTAGCCCTGCTCAACTACTGCAGTTAGCATCACATGTAGCCCTGTAGCCCTGCTCAACTACTGCAGTTAGCATCACATGTAGCTCTGTAGCCCTGCTCAACTACTGCAGTTAGCATCACCTGTAGCCCTGTAGCCCTGCTCAACTACTGCAGTTAGCATCACCTGTAGCCATGTAGCCCTGCTCAACTACTGCAGTTAGCATCACATGTAGCCCTGTAGCCCTGCTCAACTACTGCAGTTAGCATCACATGTAGCCCTGTAGCCCTGCTCAACTACTGCAGTTAGCATCACCTGTAGCCCTGTAGCCCTGCTCAACTACTGCAGTTAGCATCACATGTAGCTCTGTAGCCCTGCTCAACTACTGCAGTTAGCATCACATGTAGCCATGTAGCTCTGCTCAACTACTGCAGTTAGCAACACCTGTAGCTCTGCTCAACTACTGCAGTTAGCATCACCTGTAGCCCTGCTCAACTACTGCAGTTAGCATCTGTAGCCCTGTAGCCCTGCTCAACTACTGCAGTTAGCATCACATGTAGGCCTGTAGCCCTGCTCAACTACTGCAGTTAGCTTCACATGTAGCCCTGTAGCCCTCCTCAACTACTGCAGTTAGCATCACATGTAGCCCTGTAGCCCTGCTCAACTACTGCAGTTAGCATCACATGTAGCCCTGTAGCCCTGCTCAACTACTGCAGTTAGCATCACATGTAGCCCTGTAGCCCTGCTCAACTACTGCAGTTAGCATCACCTGTAGCCCTGTAGCCCTGCTCAACTACTGCAGTTAGCATCACATGTAGCCATGTAGCCCTGCTCAACTAATGCAGTTAGCATCACATGTAGCTCTGTAGCCCTGCTCAACTACTGCAGTTAGCATCACCTGTAGCCCTGTAGCCCTGCTCAACTACTGCAGTTAGCATCACCTGTAGCCCTGCTCAACTACTGCAGTTAGCATCACATGTAGCTCTGTAGCCCTGCTCAACTACTGCAGTTAGCATCACATGTAGCTCTGCTTAACTACTGCAGTTAGCATCACATGTAGCTCTGTAGCCCTGCTCAACTACTGCAGTTAGCATCACATGTAGCCCTGTAGCCCTGCTCAACTACTGCAGTTAGCATCACATGTAGCTCTGTAGCCCTGCTCAACTACTGCAGTTAGCATCACATGTAGCTATGTAGCCCTGCTCAACTACTGCAGTTAGCATCACATGTAGCCCTGTAGCCCTGCTCAACTACTGCAGTTAGCATCACATGTAGCTCTGCTCAACTACTGCAGTTAGCATCACATGTAGCTCTGTAGCCCTGCTCAACTACTGCAGTTAGCATCACATGTAGCCCTGTAGCCCTGCTCAACTACTGCAGTTAGCATCACATGTAGCCATGTAGCCCTGCTCAACTACTGCAGTTAGCATCACCTGTAGCCCTGCTCAACTACTGCAGTTAGCATCACATGTAGCCATGTAGCCCTGCTCAACTACTGCAGTTAGCATCACATGTAGCCCTGTAGCCCTGCTCAACTACTGCAGTTAGCATCACATGTAGCTCTGTAGCCCTGCTCAACTACTGCAGTTATCATCACATGTAGCCCTGTAGCCCTGCTCAACTACTGCAGTTAGCATCACATGTAGCCCTGTAGCCCTGCTCAACTACTGCAGTTAGCATCACATGTAGCCCTGTAGCCCTGCTCAACTACTGCAGTTAGCATCACATGTAGCCCTGCTCAACTACTGCAGTTAGCATCACATGTAGCCCTGTAGCCCTGCTCAACTACTGCAGTTAGCATCACATGTAGCTCTGTAGCTCTGCTCAACTACTGCAGTTAGCATCACATGTAGCCCTGTAGCTCTGCTCAACTACTGCAGTTAGCATCACCTGTAGCCCTGTAGCCCTGCTCAACTACTGCAGTTAGCATCACATGTAGCCCTGCTCAACTACTGCAGTTAGCATCACATGTAGCTCTGTAGCCCTGCTCAACTACTGCAGTTAGCATCACATGTAGCTCTGTAGCTCTGCTCAACTACTGCAGTTAGCATCACATGTAGCCCTGCTCAACTACTGCAGTTAGCATCACCTGTAGCCCTGTAGCCCTGCTCAACTACTGCAGTTAGCAACACCTGTAGCCCTGCTCAACTACTGCAGTTAGCATCACATGTAGCCCTGCTCAACTACTGCAGTTAGCATCACATGTAGCTCTGTAGCCCTGCTCAACTACTGCAGTTAGCATCACATGTAGCTCTGTAGCTCTGCTCAACTACTGCAGTTAGCATCACATGTAGCCCTGCTCAACTACTGCAGTTAGCATCACCTGTAGCCCTGTAGCCCTGCTCAACTACTGCAGTTAGCATCACATGTAGCTCTGTAGCCCTGCTCAACTACTGCAGTTAGCATCACCTGTAGCCCTGTAGCCCTGCTCAACTACTGCAGTTAGCATCACCTGTAGTTCTGCTCAACTACTGCAGTTAGCATCACCTGTAGCCCTGTAGCCCTGCTCAACTACTGCAGTTAGCATCACATGTAGCCCTGTAGCCCTGCTCAACTACTGCAGTTAGCATCACCTGTAGCCCTGTAGCCCTGATCAACTACTGCAGTTAGCATCACCTGTAGCCCTGTAGCCCTGCTCAACTACTGCAGTTAGCATCACATGTAGCCCTGTAGCCCTGCTCAACTACTGCAGTTAGCATCACATGTAGCCATGTAGCCCTGCTCAACTACTGCAGTTAGCATCACCTGTAGCCCTGCTCAACTACTGCAGTTAGCATCACATGTAGCCCTGCTCAACTACTGCAGTTAGCATCACCTGTAGCCCTGTAGCCCTGCTCAACTACTGCAGTTAGCATCACCTGTAGCCCTGCTCAACTACTGCAGTTAGCATCACCTGTAGCCCTGTAGCCCTGCTCAACTACTGCAGTTAGCATCACATGTAGCCCTGTAGCCCTGCTCAACTACTGCAGTTAGCATCACATGTAGCCATGTAGCCCTGCTCAACTACTGCAGTTAGCATCACCTGTAGCCCTGCTCAACTACTGCAGTTAGCATCACATGTAGCCCTGCTCAACTACTGCAGTTAGCATCACCTGTAGCCCTGTAGCCCTGCTCAACTACTGCAGTTAGCATCACCTGTAGCCCTGCTCAACTACTGCAGTTAGCATCACCTGTAGCCCTGTAGCCCTGCTCAACTACTGCAGTTAGCATCACATGTAGCTCTGTAGCCCTGCTCAACTACTGCAATTAGCATCACATGTAGCCCTGTAGCCCTGCTCAACTACTGCAGTTAGCATCACATGTAGCCCTGTAGCCCTGCTCAACTACTGCAGTTAGCATCACATGTAGCCCTGTAGCCCTGCTCAACTACTGCAGTTAGCATCACCTGTAGCCCTGTAGCCCTGCTCAACTACTGCAGTTAGCATCACATGTAGCTCTGTAGCCCTGCTCAACTACTGCAGTTAGCATCACATGTAGCCCTGTAGCCCTGCTCAACTACTGCAGTTAGCATCACATGTAGCTCTGTAGCCCTGCTCAACTACTGCAGTTAGCATCACATGTAGCTCTGTAGCCCTGCTCAACTACTGCAGTTAGCATCACCTGTAGCCCTGTAGCCCTGCTCAACTACTGCAGTTAGCATCACCTGTAGCCCTGCTCAACTACTGCAGTTAGCATCACATGTAGCCCTGTAGCCCTGCTCAACTACTGCAGTTAGCATCACCTGTAGCCCTGTAGCCCTGCTCAACTACTGCAGTTAGCATCACATGTAGCCCTGTAGCCCTGCTCAACTACTGCAGTTAGCATCACATGTAGCCCTGTAGCTCTGCTCAACTACTGCAGTTAGCATCACATGTAGCCCTGTAGCCCTGCTCAACTACTGCAGTTAGCATCACCTGTAGCCCTGTAGCCCTGCTCAACTACTGCAGTTAGCATCACCTGTAGCCCTGCTCAACTACTGCAGTTAGCATCACCTGTAGCCCTGTAGCCCTGCTCAACTACTGCAGTTAGCATCACATGTAGCCCTGTAGCCCTGCTCAACTACTGCAGTTAGCATCACCTGTAGCCCTGTAGCCCTGCTCAACTACTGCAGTTAGCATCACATGTAGCCCTGTAGCCCTGCTCAACTACTGCAGTTAGCATCACATGTAGCCCTGTAGCCCTGCTCAACTACTGCAGTTAGCATCACATGTAGCCCTGTAGCCCTGCTCAACTACTGCAGTTAGCATCACCTGTAGCCCTGTAGCCCTGCTCAACTACTGCAGTTAGCATCACATGTAGCTCTGCTCAACTACTGCAGTTAGCATCACATGTAGCCCTGTAGCCCTGCTCAACTACTGCAGTTAGCATCACCTGTAGCCCTGTAGCCCTGCTCAACTACTGCAGTTAGCATCACATGTAGCTCTGTAGCCCTGCTCAACTACTGCAGTTAGCATCACATGTAGCCCTGTAGCCCTGCTCAACTACTGCAGTTAGCATCACATGTAGCTCTGTAGCCCTGCTCAACTACTGCAGTTAGCATCACATGTAGCTCTGTAGCCCTGCTCAACTACTGCAGTTAGCATCACCTGTAGCCCTGTAGCCCTGCTCAACTACTGCAGTTAGCATCACCTGTAGCCCTGCTCAACTACTGCAGTTAGCATCACATGTAGCCCTGTAGCCCTGCTCAACTACTGCAGTTAGCATCACCTGTAGCCCTGTAGCCCTGCTCAACTACTGCAGTTAGCATCACATGTAGCCCTGTAGCCCTGCTCAACTACTGCAGTTAGCATCACATGTAGCCCTGTAGCTCTGCTCAACTACTGCAGTTAGCATCACATGTAGCCCTGTAGCCCTGCTCAACTACTGCAGTTAGCATCACCTGTAGCCCTGTAGCCCTGCTCAACTACTGCAGTTAGCATCACCTGTAGCCCTGCTCAACTACTGCAGTTAGCATCACCTGTAGCCCTGTAGCCCTGCTCAACTACTGCAGTTAGCATCACATGTAGCCCTGTAGCCCTGCTCAACTACTGCAGTTAGCATCACCTGTAGCCCTGTAGCCCTGCTCAACTACTGCAGTTAGCATCACATGTAGCCCTGTAGCCCTGCTCAACTACTGCAGTTAGCATCACATGTAGCCCTGTAGCCCTGCTCAACTACTGCAGTTAGCATCACATGTAGCCCTGTAGCCCTGCTCAACTACTGCAGTTAGCATCACCTGTAGCCCTGTAGCCCTGCTCAACTACTGCAGTTAGCATCACATGTAGCTCTGCTCAACTACTGCAGTTAGCATCACATGTAGCTCTGTAGCCCTGCTCAACTACTGCAGTTAGCATCACATGTAGCTCTGTAGCCCTGCTCAACTACTGCAGTTAGCATCACATGTAGCCCTGTAGCCCTGCTCAACTACTGCAGTTAGCATCACATGTAGCTCTGCTCAACTACTGCAGTTAGCATCACATGTAGCTCTGTATCCCTGCTCAACTACTGCAGTTAGCATCACATGTAGCCCTGTAGCCCTGCTCAACTACTGCAGTTAGCATCACATGTAGCCATGTAGCCCTGCTCAACTACTGCAGTTAGCTTCACATGTAGCCCTGTAGCCCTGCTCAACTACTGCAGTTAGCATCACCTGTAGCCCTGTAGCCCTGCTCAACTACTGCAGTTAGCATCACATGTAGCCCTGTAGCCCTGCTCAACTACTGCAGTTAGCATCACATGTAGCCATGTAGCCCTGCTCAACTACTGCAGTTAGCATCACCTGTAGCCCTGTAGCCCTGCTCAACTACTGCAGTTAGCATCACATGTAGCCCTGTAGCCCTGCTCAACTACTGCAGTTAGCATCACATGTAGCCCTGTAGCCCTGCTCAACTACTGCAGTTAGCATCACCTGTAGCCCTGTAGCCCTGCTCAACTACTGCAGTTAGCATCACCTGTAGCCCTGTAGCCCTGCTCAACTACTGCAGTTAGCATCACCTGTAGCCCTGTAGCCCTGCTCAACTACTGCAGTTAGCATCACATGTAGCTCTGTAGCCCTGCTCAACTACTGCAGTTAGCATCACCTGTAGCTCTGTAGCCCTGCTCAACTACTGCAGTTAGCATCACATGTAGCCCTGTAGCCCTGCTCAACTACTGCAGTTAGCATCACATGTAGCCATGTAGCCCTGCTCAACTACTGCAGTTAGCATCACCTGTAGCCCTGTAGCCCTGCTCAACTACTGCAGTTAGCATCACCTGTAGCCCTGCTCAACTACTGCAGTTAGCATCACATGTAGCTCTGATCAACTACTGCAGTTAGCATCACATGTTTCAAAATAATTAAAAAATATCAACTAAAACAGTTACAGGTAGTCACACAATAGTCTGAAATCATACGTTTAAACATTCCAAGGGAAGGGAGAACCTCCAATTTCAGCGTGAGTTGAAGGACATTCCATGAGTTAGAGGCATCAAAGGAAAAGGCTGACTTCCCTAGCTCAGAACACATTTTAGGAACCCTAAGAACCATAGTCATTCGGACGAGTTGAATAGGTTCCAATATTCCAATCTAACAGTGAGGAGATATAAACAGGTTGTTTACCAATAAGGGCTTTAAAAATAAATAAATACCAGTGTTTGTTGCGCCTTTCTGCAAGAGAAGGCCAACCCACCCTATCATACAATACAATGGTGAGTATCATATCTGTCACCAGTTATAAATCTGAGATACAAACCGGAAATGGACCTAGGCGATCTGCGTCGTATACCTGGGATCTTTCACCGTCAGTCTCTTTGACCCACGTTAAGAGGAATATAACGTTATTTTCAACCCAATTGTGAGTTTCCTTGTTTGCAAACCATCTGATCAATATATCACCCTACCTACATAAAGCATTTACTGATGATCGGGGAATTATAAACGACCCCCCCCCCTTTCCTCCACGCATGATGAAGCATAACGTATACCGATCATATACAGTTGAATTTTTTAATATAGCGTGTATAGGGAAGAAACGCCAATCGATAATCTATATGTGTTTAGGCCTATAACTCACGTTCTAGGAATTACTGCAGAAAACGATAAAAACATACTTATATTCTAGAAGGTATTTTTGTATGAATGTATGAATGAAAAAGTATAACGTTCCCACATCCTGTACGATAGATAATCGATGTTGAATGGGCCATACTAATGTCAATATAGCAATACAATTTAAAAAGTTATAGCCCTGCAAAGAAGGTAAACATCTCCATAGGCTTACAGTGGTGGCAGACTGGGTATATTGATGGGTATAACCAATGGCGGAGAATGTGTTAATGAGCCTGGAAAAATATGAGGTTTTGGCAAGTGAGAGTGCCTTTTTGTAGTTACGTAAACTATCATTCCAGGCAAGGCGGAATACTTTGAGTTTGGTCGAACGCCATTTATGTTCAAGTTTGCGACAAGCCTTTTTAAAGGAGCGAGTTTCCTCCGTAAACCAGGGAGTTCGTTTTTGCGGAGCACGTTTAATTTTAGGCTTAAGGGGAGCGACAATGTTGAGCGTGCTACGAAGGGCTGCATTAATAAGTTTGTCTGTAAAGAGATCAAGGGGGCCAGAGTAAGAGAGGAAGGGAGAGAGGGTGTCTGGTAGGCAGTTAACTAGAATTGGGACAGTTGAAGCGTTAATACGACGGCTCATGTAGGATTCTACACTGTCTGGTCAAGAAACCGTCAGATCAATTTGAAATTTGATGAGGTAGTGGTCTGAGAGAGCAGGAACATAGGGAGAAACGGGCAAATCTGACACAGTGAGACCGCGGGCTAGGACTAGGTCAAGGGTGTTCCCACCACTGTGAGTGGGTTGGTCAACGATTTGAATGAGACCGACAGAGTCAATGATGTCGGTAAAAGCCTTATTTAGGGGATCTAGAGTTTTGTTGGAATGAATGTTAAAATCACCAACAATTAAAATGTTATCTGAGCGTGTAACAAGCTCAGAGATGAAAGTGGAAAACTCATCTAGGAAGAGGGTGTAAGGGCCTGGGGGGCGGTATAGGACAGCCATTACAAAGGATGCAGTGGAGGTAGGAATCAGACCGCCACACTTTCTGTTGGGAGGAGAGCGAGCACCTCAAACGAGGAAAACTTACAGTTAGCGTCGGATGTAAAGTTGTGCTTAGAGTCGTAAATTAGAGCAACACCGCCTCCTTTCTTGGAGGTGCGTGCGATATGGGAGCTACTAAAATTAGGGGGTGAAGCCTCGTTTAAGGGCAGAAAGTCATTAGGTTTAAGCCATGTCTCAGTGAGGCCCAGTAAGTCGAGACTATGGTCTGTTATCAGTTCATTTAGCAAAAGAGCTTTGGTTGGCAGAGACTATACTGAACACTTTTGTCTACGTACTTGACTTCTATTTTATACTTGCTATACTTATTTTATACTTATCTATTTTTGTCTAGCACAGTCTCTGGAGCGTAACAGAAAGAAGCATTTTGTATAAAAGTATTCTGTACTTCTGTATGACAACTAATAAAGGAACTTGAAACTTGAACTTGCTATCGATAAATCTAGGTGTTCTAAAATCTATTGCTATTGGTAAGACTAGAATAAGTTACATTAACTTATTGTTAATTGTGTCTCTGGAAAGTCTTGCATACCGCAATGGCGGACTTTCCGGAAGTAAAAAGGCGAATGAAAGCTTCCGATTGGTCATTTCCTTTATTTCCCTTGAAACCAGTCACGTCACTCTACTGTGATTGGACCGTTGGCTTGAGTGCAATGTGGGACTTGTAGTTTTTGAACAGCGGAGAGAAAAAAGCACACGACTGAGCCAAGTAATTGATTTTTCCGGTTCGCACACACATATTTCTAGAGGCAAATGCGAGTAATATGGTCGCACTGTAGATAGTATTCTGTGCAACGCGCCAGTCAATTTAAGTACATGCTTAGCCCCTTAAGCCTGACAGGCCTGGTATCGATTTATTTCTCGTCATAAATAGATCAATACAGTCCGTATGAATGAATCCCTATCAAAACAGCAATCAAAGTGTATATTTTCCGCACTACGTTTGTTTACCAATAATTCTAAGTGTTATTAGCTAAATATGAGTTCATAAATATCTCTGCACATCTCGGCGGGAACTGGATGAATTAGTTGCGAGGAAATATTGCGTCATGAAAGCGTTGTAGTCCTAAAACAGAGGAGGCGCAGGGCTTTCAATGGACATAGACATTTCATAAAACGACACTACCCAGCTCACACCAGCCTCTGAAAGCTGCTGAAAATATTCTTTGCGAAAAATTCTGACGTTATATCTTTTATTATATCTCACGGGTCGAACAAACCCGAACGTTATTGCCATAAAATAGAACATAATTCGTTTATTTACCTTTCTGTCAATGTCTAGGAAAAAAACGTGTCTCAATCTGATGAAAAATGGCGGAGCTATTTACATTATAAAAAAGTAACTGTACTTACAGTCAGTGGCGTAGCGTGAGTAAAATAACAGAGGATGCCCATTTTTTTTTTTTTTTACAACCTATGTTTTTGATTTTGCGTTATTAGATCTACAACCCGTTGCAATATGGGACCGTTATGCTACTGTACATGGTGTTAGTATGCATACTGTGTCATGTACATGGTGTTAGTATGCATATTGTGGCATGTACATGTAAATGGTATTAGTATGCATACTATGAAAATAAACTAAAAAAGCTAGCTTCAGCTTAAACACCAGCAACAATACAAGTAACAATACGTGGACATGCTGGCCAGATGTATTATACACAGAGTTACTGCAGGTGAATAAATAAATACCTGGGAGTGTGGATCGACACCGAACTCTCCTTCTCTGAACACCTAACTAAACTGCAGGCCAAAGTCAAAGCAAGGCTTAGCTTTCTGTATAGGAACCGTTCCTCCTTCACTAGATCTGCTAAACTCACCCTGGTCCAGATGACTGTCCTGCCGCTATTTGATTTTAGCGATGTAATCTACCGCTTGGCCCGTAAAGGTGATCTAGAGCGCTTAGATATCCTATATCACTCCGCCATTCGCTTCGCTACCAATGCCCCCTACAGGACCCACCACTGCGAGCTATACTCCCTAGTAAACTGGCCCTCCCTGGAGATT
>NW_028174160.1:69008-81508 GCF_963971535.1 Notolepis coatsorum
GCCCGCTCCCCTCTCTCTCTCTCTCCTCTCTGCATGGAGGCCCGCTCCCCTCTCTCTCTCTTCTCCTCTCTACATGGAGGCCCGCTCCCCTCTCTCTCTCTCTCTCTCGGGCTTCCTCTGCTGAGCCCGCCTCTCTCTCTCTCTCCTCTCTGCATGAGGCCCGCTCCCCTCTCTCTCTCTCTCCTCTCTGCCTGGAGCCCGCTCCCCTCTCTCTCTCTCTCTTCTCTGCTGGAGGCCCGCTCCCCTCTCTTCTCTCTCTCCTCTCTTGCATGGAGGCCCGCTCCCCTCTCTCTCTCTCTCCTCTTGCATGGAGGCCCGCTCCCCTCTCTCTCTCTCTCTCTCTGCATGGAGGCCCGCTCCCCTCTCTCTCTCTCCTCTCTGCATGGAGGCCGCTCCCCCTCTCCTCTCTCTCTCCTCTCTGCATGGAGGCCCGCTCCCCTCTCTCTCTCTCTCTCTCTCTGCATGGAGGCCCGCTCCCCTCTCTCTCTCTCTCTCTCTCTCTACATGGAGGCCCGCTCCCCTCTCTCTCTCTCCTCTCTGCATGGAGGCCCGCTCCCTCTCTCTCTCTCTCCTCTCTGCATGGAGGCCCGCTCCCCTCTCTCTCTCTCTCTCCTCTCTGCATGGAGGCCCGCTCCCCTCTCTCTCTCTCTCCTCTCTGCATGGAGGCCCGCTCCCCTCTCTCTCTCTCTCTCTCTCTCTGCATGGAGGCCCGCTCCCCCTCTCTCTCTCTCTCCTCTCTGCATGGAGGCCCGCTCCCCTCTCTCTCTCTCTTCTCTCTGCATGGAGGCCCGCTCCCCTCTCTCTCTCTCTCCTCTCTGCATGGAGGCCCGCTCCCCTCTCTCTCTCTCCTCTCTGCATGGAGGCCCGCTCCCTCTCTCTCTCTCTCTCTCTCTGCATGGAGGCCCGCTCCCCTCTCTCTCTCTCTCTCCTCTCTGCATGGAGGCCCGCTCCCCCTCTCTCTCTCCTCTCTGCATGGAGGCCCGCTCCCCTCTCTCTCTCTCTCTCCTCTCTAGACATGGAGGCCCGCTCCCCTCTCTCTCTCTCTCCTCTCTGCATGGAGGCCCGCTCCCCTCTCTCTCTCTCCTCTCTGCATGGAGGCCCGCTCCCTCTCTCTCTCTCTCTCTCCTCTCTGCATGGAGGCCGCTCCCTCTCTTCTCTCTGCTGCTGGCCCCGCTCCCTCTCTCTCTCCTCTCTGCATGGAGGCCCGCTCCCCTCTCTCTCTCTCTCCTCTCTGCATGGAGGCCCGCTCCCTCTCTCTCTCTCTCTCTCTCTGCATGGAGGCCCGCTCCCCTCCCCTCTCTCTCTCTCCTCTCTGCATGGAGGCCCGCTCCCCTCTCTCTCTCTCCTCTCTGCATGGAGGCCCGCTCCCTCTCTCTCTCTCTCCTCTCTGCCGGGGCCAGCTCCCCTCTCTCTCTCCTCTCTGCATGGAGGCCCGCTCCCTCTCTCTCTCTCTCTCCTCTCTGCATGGAGGCCCGCTCCCCTCTCTCTCTCTCTCCTCTCTGCATGGAGGCCCGCTCCCCTCTCTCTCTCTCCTCTCTGCATGGAGGCCCGCTCCCTCCCTCTCTCTCTCTCCTCTCTGCATGGAGGCCCGCTCCCCTCTCTCTCTCTCTCCTCTGCATGGAGGCCCGCTCCCCTCTCTCTCTCTCCTCTCTGCATGGGAGGCCCGCTCCCTCTCTCTCTCTCTCTCCTCTCTGCATGGAGGCCCGCTCCCCTCTCTCTCTCTCTCCTCTGCATGGAGGCCCGCTCCCCTCTCTCTCTCTCTCTCCTCTCTGCATGGAGGCCGCTCCCCTCTCTCTCTCTCTCCTCTCTGCATGGAGGCCCGCTCCCCTCTCTCTCTCTCTCTCCTCTCTGCATGGAGGCACGCTCCCCTCTCTCTCTCTCTCTTCTCTCGCATGGAGGCCCGCTCCCCTCTCTCTCTCTCTCCTCTCTGCATGGAGGCCCGCTCCCCTCTCTCTCTCTCTCTCCTCTCTGCATGGAGGCCCGCTCCCCTCTCTCCTCTCTCTCCTCTCTGCATGGAGGCCCGCTCCCTCTCTCTCTCTCTCCTCTCTGCATGGAGGCCCGCTCCCCTCTCTCTCTCTCCTCTCTGCATGGAGGCCCGCTCCCCTCTCTCTCTCTCTCCTCTCTGCATGGAGGCCCGCTCCCCTCTCTCTCTCTCTCCTCTCTGCATGGAGGCCCGCTCCCTCTCTCTCTCTCTCCTCTCTGCATGGAGGCCCGCTCCCTCTCTCTCTCTCCTCTCTGCATGGAGGCCCGCTCCCCCTCTCTCTCTCTCTCCTCTCTGCATGGAGGCCCGCTCCCTCTCCTCTCTCTCTCCTCTCTACATGGAGGCCCGCTCCCCTCTCTCTCTCTCCTCTCTGCATGGAGGCCCGCTCCCTCTCTCTCTCTCTCTCCTCTCTGCATGGAGGCCCGCTCCCCTCTCTCTCTCTCTCTCTCTGCATGGAGGCCCGCTCCCCTCCCTCTCTCTCTCTCCTCTCTGCATGGAGGCCCGCTCCCCTCTCCTCTCTCTCTCCTCTCTGCATGGAGGCCCGCTCCCCTCTCTCTCTCTCTCCTCTCTGCATGGAGGCCCGCTCCCCTCTCTCTCTCTCTCCTCTCTGCATGGAGGCCCGCTCCCCTCTCTCTCTCCTCTCTGCATGGAGGCCCGCTCCCCTCTCTCTCTCTCTCTCCTCTCTGCATGGAGCGCGCTCCCCTCTCTCTCTCTCTCTCCTCTCTGCATGGAGGCCCGCTCCCCCCTCTCTCTCTCTCTCCTCTCTGCATGGAGGCCCGCTCCCCTCTCTCTCTCTCTCCTCTCTGCATGGAGGCCGCTCCCCTCTCTCTCTCTCTCCTCTCTACATGGAGGCCCGCTCCCCTCTCTCTCTCCTCTCTGCATGGAGGCCCTCTCCCTCTCTCTCTCTCTCTCCCTCTCTACATGGAGGCCCGCTCCCCTCTCTCTCTCTCTCTCTCTCTACATGGAGGCCCTCTCCCCTCTCTCTCTCTCTCTCCTCTCTCATGGAGGCCCGCTCCCCTCTCTCTCTCTCTCTCTCTCTGCATGGAGGCCCGCTCCTCTCTCTCTCTCTCTCCTCTCTGCATGGAGCCCGCTCCCTCTCTCTCTCTCCTCTCTGCATGGAGGCCCGCTCCCTCTCTCTCTCTCTCTCCTCTCTGCATGGAGGCCCGCTCCCTCTCTCTCTCCTCTCTGCATGGAGGCCCGCTCCCCTCTCTCTCTCTCCTCTCTGCATGGGGCCGCTCCCCTCTCTCTCTCTCTCCTCTCTGCATGGAGGCCCGCTCCCCCTCTCTCTCTCTCTCTCCTCTCTGCATGGTGGCCCGCTCCCCTCTCTCTCTCTCTCCTCTCTGCATGGAGGCCCGCTCCCTCTCTCTCTCTCTCTCTCTGCATGGAGGCCCGCTCCCCTCTCTCTCTCCTCTCTGCATGGAGGCCCGCTCCCCTCTCTCTCTCTCCTCTCTGCATGGAGGCCCGCTCCCCTCTCTCTCTCTCTCTCTGCATGGAGGCCCGCTCCCTCTCTCTCTCTCTCTCCTCTCTGCATGGAGGCCCGCTCCCCTCTCTCTCTCTCTCCTCTCTGCATGGAGGCCCGCTCCCTCTCTCTCTCTCCTCTCTGCATGGAGGCCCGCTCCCCTCTCTCTCTCTCTCCTCTCTGCATGGAGGCCGCTCCCCTCTCTCTCTCTCTCTCCTCTCTACATGGAGGCCCGCTCCCCTCCCTCTCTCTCTCTCCTCTCTGCATGAGGCCCGCTCCCTCTCTCTCTCTCCTCTCTGCATGGAGGCCCGCTCCCCTCTCTCTCTCTCCTCTCTGCATGGAGGCCCGCTCCCCTCTCTCTCTCTCTCTCTCTCTGCATGGAGGCCCGCTCCCCTCTCTCTCTCTCTCCTCTCTGCATGGAGGCTCGCTCCCTCTCTCTCTCTCCTCTCTGCATGGAGGCCCGCTCCCCTCTCTCTCTCTCCTCTCTGCATGGAGGCCCGCTCCCCTCCCTCTCTCTCTCTCCTCTCTGCATGGAGGCCCCCTCCCCTCTCTCTCTCTCCTCTCTGCATGGAGGCCCGCTCCCCTCTCTCTCTCTCTCTCTCTCCTCTCTGCATGGAGGCCCGCTCCCCTCCCTCTCTCTCTTTCCTCTCTGCATGGAGGCCCCCTCCCTCTCTCTCTCTCTCTCTCTCTGCATGGAGGCCCGCTCCCTCCCTCTCTCTCTCTCTCCTCTCTGCATGGAGGCCCGCTCCCTCTCTCTCTCTCTCTCCTCTCTACATGGAGGCCCGCTCCCCTCTCTCTCTCTCTCCTCTCTGCATGGAGGCCCGCTCCCCTCTCTCTCTCCTCTCTACATGGAGGCCCGCCTCCCTCTCTCTCTCTCTCTCCTCTCTGCATGGAGGCCCGCTCCCCTCTCTCTCTCTCTCCTCTCTGCATGGAGGCCCGCTCCCCTCTCTCTCTCTCTCTCCTCTCTGCATGGAGGACCGCTCCCCTCTCTCTCTCTTCCTCTCTGCATGGAGGCCCGCTCCCCTCTCTCTCTCTCCTCTCTGCATGGAGGCCCGCTCCCGTCCCTCTCTCTCTCTCCTCTCTGCATGGAGGCACGCTCCCCTCTCTCTCTCTCTCCTCTCTGCATGGAGGCCCGCTCCCCTCTCTCTCTCTCTCTCCTCTCTGCATGGAGGCCCGCTCCCCTCTCTCTCTCTCTCTCCTCTCTGCATGGAGGCCCGCTCCCCTCCCTCTCTCTCTCCTCTCTGCATGGAGGCCCGCTCCCCCTCTCTCTCTCTCTCCTCTCTGCATGGAGGCCCGCTCCCTCTCTCTCTCTCTCTCCTCTCTGCATGGAGGCCCACTCCCCTCCTCTCGCTCTCTCCTCTCTGCATGGAGGCCCGCTCCCTCTCTCTCTCTCTCTCCTCTCTGCATGGAGGCCCGCTCCCCCTCTCTCTCTCTCCTCTCTGCATGGAGGCCCGCTCCCCTCTCTCTCTCTCTCCTCTCTGCATGGAGGCCCGCTCCCCTCTCTCTCCCTCTCCTCTCTGCATGGAGGCCCGCTCCCCTCTCTCTCTCTCTCCTCTCTGCATGGAGGCCCGCTCCCCTCTCTCTCTCTCTCCTCTCTGCATGGAGGCCCGCTCCCCTCTCTCTCTCTCTCCTCTCTACATGGAGGCCCGCTCCCCTCTCTCTCTCTCCTCTCTGCATGGAGGCCCGCTCCCCTCTCTCTCTCTCTCTCCTCTCTGCATGGAGGCCCGCTCCCCTCTCTCTCTCTCTCTCCTCTGCATGGAGGCCCGCTCCCCTCTCTCTCTCTCTCCTCTCTGCATGGAGGCCCGCTCCCCTCCCTCTCTCTCTCTCCTCTCTGCATGGAGGCCCGCTCCCCTCTCTCTCTCTCTCCTCTCTGCATGGAGGCCCGCTCCCCTCTCTCTCTCCTCTCTGCATGGAGGCCCGCTCCCCTCTCTCTCTCTCTCCTCTCTGCATGGAGGCCCGCTCCCCTCTCTCTCTCTCTCTCCTCTCTACATGGAGGCCCGCTCCCCTCTCTCTCTCCTCTCTGCATGGAGGCCCGCTCCCCTCTCTCTCTCTCCTCTCTGCATGGAGGGCCGCTCCCCTCTCTCTCTCTCTCCTCTCTGCATGGAGGCCCGCTCCCCTCTCTCTCTCTCTCTCCTCTCTGCATGGTGGCCCGCTCCCCTCTCTCTCTCTCTCCTCTCTGCATGGAGGCCCGCTCCCCTCTCTCTCTCTCTCCTCTCTGCATGGAGGCCCGCTCCCCTCTCTCTCTCCTCTCTGCATGGAGGCCCGCTCCCCTCTCTCTCTCTCTCCTCTCTGCATGGAGGCCCGCTCCCCTCTCTCTCTCTCTCCTCTCTGCATGGAGGCCCGCTCCCCTCTCTCTCTCTCTCCTCTCTGCATGGAGGCCCGCTCCCCTCCCTCTCTCTCTCTCCTCTCTGCATGGAGGCCCGCTCCCCTCTCTCTCTCTCCTCTCTGCATGGAGGCCCGCTCCCCTCTCTCTCTCCTCTCTGCATGGAGGCCCGCTCCCCTCTCTCTCTCTCTCCTCTCTGCATGGAGGCCCGCTCCCCTCTCTCTCTCTCTCCTCTCTGCATGGAGGCCCGCTCCCCTCTCTCTCTCCTCTCTGCATGGAGGCCCGCTCCCCTCTCTCTCTCCTCTCTGCATGGAGGCCCGCTCCCCTCTCTCTCTCTCCTCTCTGCATGGAGGCCCGCTCCCCTCTCTCTCTCCTCTCTGCATGGAGGCCCGCTCCCCTCTCTCTCTCTCTCCTCTCTGCATGGAGGCCCCCTCCCCTCTCTCTCTCTCCTCTCTGCATGGAGGCCCGCTCCCCTCTCTCTCTCCTCTCTGCATGGAGGCCCGCTCCCCTCTCTCTCTCCTCTCTGCATGGAGGCCCGCTCCCCTCTCTCTCTCTCTCCTCTCTGCATGGAGGCCCCCTCCCCTCTCTCTCTCTCTCCTCTCTGCATGGAGGCCCGCTCCCCTCTCTCTCTCTCTCCTCTCTGCATGGAGGCCCGCTCCTCTCTCTCTCTCTCTCCTCTCTGCATGGAGGCCCGCTCCCCTCTCTCTCTCTCCTCTCTGCATGGAGGCCCGCTCCCCTCTCTCTCTCCTCTCTGCATGGAGGCCCGCTCCCCTCTCTCTCTCTCTCCTCTCTGCATGGAGGCCCCCTCCCCTCTCTCTCTCTCCTCTCTGCATGGAGGCCCGCTCCCCTCCCTCTCTCTCTCTCTCCTCTCTGCATGGAGGCCCGCTCCCCTCTCTCTCTCTCTCCTCTCTGCATGGAGGCCCCCTCCCCTCTCTCTCTCTCCTCTCTGCATGGAGGCCCGCTCCCCTCCCTCTCTCTCTCTCTCCTCTCTGCATGGAGGCTCGCTCCCCTCCCTCTCTCTCTCTCCTCTCTGCATGGAGGCTCGCTCCCCTCTCTCTCTCCTTACTGCATGGAGGCGCGCTCCCCTCCCTGCAGGACGCTCCCCCCCCCCCCCCTGCAGGATGCTCCCCTCCCAGCGCTCCCCTCTCGCTCCCCCCTGCAGGCTCCCCCCCCCCCCCTCCCCTGCAGGATGCTCCCCCCCCCCCCCCCCCCTGCAGGACGCTTCCCGTGGAGCCAGGACTCTGTGTGTGTTTTGGGGAGCAGGGTTGTTGTTGCTTCTCTTCCCCACGGCTGACAAGATGATTGGGTAGCAGTGCTCAGACATCTGCGTGGGTCTGTATCTCAGCAGAGCACCTTGGCGGGGGGCGGGGGGGCGGGGGGGGGGGCAGATGGATGCTCTGAAATGATATCCCCGGCACGGTTAACCCCTACACCACTGATGGGTGTGGGTGAATGTCTTCTGTTCAGCGTGCTACAGCATATAGTACATAGTAGGGCTGATCTCGACTAATGGATCGAAAGGAGCCGTAGTCGACTGCCAACCTCTTAGTTGAATGCAAAAAAACTAAATAAAAGGATATATACACTAGGGGTGGGAATCCACCAGTTTCATCACGATACGATACGATATCGATTCTTTGGACAACGATACGATATTTGCCGATATCACAAAGTCTGCCACGAAACGATACGATTCGATTCAGGTGCCTGCGATCGATATGAGGCGATATTATGTGCCCATTTAACACAATCAGTCACATTTAGATCAACTAAAAAAAGGCTACAGAAATATCAATTGATGTTTTTATTTTTGAGCTCTTCCAGTCATTTAAATGAAAAACAATCTATTGTTTTTAATACAAATAGACCTCCTGTTCACTTTTTATATATTGAGCTTTAAACTTTACATAAAATGTTTTGGAACTCACAACACGCAAGCTAAAACCCCTTCCTCTCCCAAACCTCCTACAATTGTTTTATGTTGCATGATGATCATGAATACATTTATTATGTATTCATGTTTAAATATCAACATTATCTGTCCATCCTCAGTAACACACACACACACACACACACACACACACACACACACACACACACACACACACACACACACACACACACACACACACACACACACACACACACACACACACACACACACACACACACACACACACACACACACACACACACACACACACACACACACACACACACACACACACAGAGCTCCCTCCCCGGGCCGCTTAATCATTTTAGGCAACCAGCTTGCGTCTAGCCACGCCCCCGCGGCGACGCGGAGCTCTGCAGCGGCATTATGCAGCCGTAATTCCCCCTCTTTTAACATCGACGGTTAGCTCAACTGGTTCGCCGCCTTGCTGTGGATCCTGCGGTGCGTTGGTGACAAGTTTGAATCCCTTCAATTATTATATATATATTCTTTTTAACGTGCATTCTTTCGCCGGTTAAGTTTAGGCATTGTTTCGGAGTTGGTTAAGGTTAGGGTTAAGTTTAGGCATTGTTTCGGAGTTGGTTAAGGTTAGGGTTAAGTTTAGGCATTGTTTCGGAGTTGGTTAAGGTTAGGGTTAAGTTTAGGCATTGTTTCGGAGTTGGTTAAGGTTAGAATGGTTAAGTTTAGGCATTGTTTCGGAGTTGGTTAAGGTTAGAGTTTGTCGCAGAGCATGGCAATAGAATGCAGCCTATTTCCGCACTGCAGCTCTCTCGCGCTGCCGCGGTCACATGGCCAATCAGAGAAACGCTGAACACAAGTTGGTTGCCTAAAATGTTGATGCCCCCGGGCCCCTGTCCTGTAAGCTATGGGCTCGTGTTGCTACACGGACATGTTTGTATGTTGCACGGTACCTACTAGTAAACAGTCAACCCTCCGTCTCTTATTATATGTGAACTAAAGAGTACAAGGTTTACACAACAGCCCCCACCCCCTTTTTTGTATTTGTACCTGTACTACCTGGTGCTGTCAGCTGTTATCTCTCTCTGTGTGTCTGTATGAGCCTGATTAGCCAGCGCTAGCTCCGTGGCTGTTAGGTTGCCCCGAATTAAATGAATGACTCGGTTCTAAAGCATTCGAGTAGTTTTCAATCACTGCACTTAGAAACAGTCAAACACCGGGTGCATTTCGGGAGCATATGACCAAAACCCAGGCAATTTGGAGCGTAAGGAATCAAATAGTCTGCCGTGTAGTTTCACGATACTGGGCGCCGGCGGCTCGCGGGAGTATCGCAATATGAATCGATCTTTTTACGTTGCATCGATCCTATTTGATTATTGATAATAGATCGATATATCGATCTGCATCGATGTATTGTCCCACCCCTAATATATATACTGTATATTTTTTTATCATTCTTTCCAAAAGCAAAGAGGCCTAGAAGCATGGCTAATGCTAATGGTGCGCATACCAGCGAGGCTAAAACAGTGGGAACAGAGGCACTGAAAGAGGATTTCACCCGTCTAATGAACACACTAGACAAATATCAAGATGTATCCATCAGTGGACTAATTGCAAGCTTTTGCAGAGGACAAGAAGCCTTCAGTCGACTCCTTCAGACATTAAGCACCCCCACAGCCCAAAAGAGATTATATATATATTAAGGCTGTCAAAGTTAACGCGGTATTAACGCGCTATCGCCCGATTCTATTAACGCCACCATTTTTTTTAACTCACGATTAACTTTTAACAATTCATTATTATTATTTTTTTTTTCTTTCTTTATTTTTTTTTTACTAGACTTCACTCAGGTGTATTATTGATGCTCTCATTGATACTATGTTTGTTTCTGAAGTGTGTGTGTGTGTGTGTGTGTGTGTGTGTGTGTGTGTGTGTGTGTGTGTGTGTGTGTGTGTGTGTGTGTGTGTGTGTGTGTGTGTGTGTGTGTGTGTGTGTGTGTGTGTGTGTGTGAGATATATAGAGAGAGATGGGGGTGAGAGAGATGAGGGAGGGGTGAAAGAGAGTTTAAAGATCCGTTTAAGGTAGAAAAAAACAATTAAAAAAAATGCGATTAATTTGCGATTAATCGCACTTTAACTATGGACAATCATGCGATTAATCAAGTAAAAAATTGTAATCGATTGACAGCACTAATATATATTAGTGCTGTCAGGCGATTAAACAAATTAATCTAATTAATTACAGGATTTGTAATTAATTAATCTAATTAATCGCATTTTAATCGCATAACCATTTTATGCCTGATATTCTATATTCTATAATCATATTTCAAATTGCATGTGTCCGGATGGCAGAATTCAGTACTGTATCTACAAAACCTTCTGTTTAATCATCTTCCATCTATTAATTTGCTTAGATTTTTCAGGTCTGGTCAATTTGAGCATGGTGTTATTCACAGTCAAAGATAAAAAAAAATTATTGATATTCTCATTTGGTTCATTACAATTTACTCAAAATAAAATGTTCATTCAATCAATCACCGCGCAGATTGATTGATTGAATGAAAATGTTATTAACAGATTGCAGAATGGGTACAATACAGTACGGCACACAATTGTTAAGGGGATGCAAACCAGAGAAAGACTTTCGTCTTGTTTACATCAGGGTCCCCCATTTTTAATTCATAATGAATTGTAAGTAAGGGTGCAACTTGCACCGTGCAATCCATTCTTTGTGGATCTAGCTGTGTATTTCTGACACTGGGAATACATTCCCTGAGATTCATAGATGTCCCTAGAATCAGATACCAATAACATGCAAATGGGACATATTAAAAAAAAAAATCTGTAAATGTGTATTCTACATTATTATGGAATGAATGAGATACAAAAAAAATATTATAAAAAAAAAAAAAAAAAAAAAACATTTTTTTTTGTAATTAATTTTGAGTTAATTTTCATAACGCGATAATTTGCTGTGTAATTAATTAATCTAATTAACGCGATAAACTGACAGCCCTAATATATATATATGTACATCCATACATAGGATTTTAAATAAAGGTTGAAATTTAATTAAATGTATGTTTGTATGTGAGGATGTGGCCAAGCGGTGGAAAAATATAGTCTGAGGGCTTGGATCCACCTCCGGCATATTTCTGGGCGCAAGCGTCTTTTGTCAATTGTTCCCGATGGGGAGGGAGCGTATGCGGCCGCATGCTGCTGCCTATAGGAAATGCGCTGCAGTCGGCTTCTTTTTTCAGCGCCTTTCAGTTTTTTTGTGCGGCCGCAGCCAGCGTTTAAAGTTGAAACTTTCTGAACTTTTCAGAGTGATGCGCTGAGCGCATTTCAGACAACCAATCACAGCCTATCATATCTACCACTCTGTTTGTAACCTGACAGCGGAGTTGCCTGCCTGTCTACCCACAAGAGACGGCACAAATACACTAATAACTACACGAATACACTAATAAAAAGCTAATAAAAAGCAAAGGGCGAACTGTGGTGTCAGGCAATAACTATATTTATAATTAATATACAATAAAGTGTATTAAAATACTATATGTGCAAAACCGCGGCAGTAAAATACGATAAAAAGATGGCTGTCGCTAGATTTCTTTCTCTCTGTCATCTTGCTACAAGATGCGCTTCATCCCAAAACTACCGGCGCACTGCCAGCGTTTTTCAGCTGGAAATGTGAGCTAGGTGGACGCATGCCCTAAAGCAGGTTCTCATCACCCGGTGGTGGGGTTTTATTTTCTGGTTATTTTCCAGTGGAAAAAACAGGCTTGAGTACAATTCATTACCATAATTAAATACAAACAATAATACTAAACTATTAAACTTCTCATACAAACAAAATAAAATATCAACGACTAGGCCCTTAGCTAAGGGAACTAGCTCCAGCACGGCTGCGTCTCTCTCCAAGCCTGCTGCTACTTCTCCCCGAGAGGAGCTTCCATCCCCGGCTTTATCCTGGAAGCTCCTCCTACAGGGACAAACCAAAAACACAATTAATCAATTAAGCAATACAGACATTAAATAATTCTGTATAACATGGATACATCACTCCATACTGATCTACCATCACAAAACACTAAACAGTGTTTAGGGCACTTCATACTTATGGCCACTAAGGAAAGGTCACTTTAAAAATAGTATAGTATAACCTGAGATTGTATAAAATAGCAATGTACATAAAGACCCAGTGCCTCATCCGTAGCTAACAGTGTATGCACTACCACAGGACCTAGCATGTCCTCCATGCTCTGTAAATAACTTATGTACAAATACCGAGATGCCCCACTATGTTACCTGTTTATTGCACAATGTTGTTTTATTGGATTCTATTATATGTTGTTACTACTGTATTGCACATTGTTGCGGGCAAGACCACCCGCATTTCATTGTATACCTGTATGCCGTGACAAATAAAACTCTTGACTTGACTTGACTATTCCCTTCTCATTATGAAAATCCCCCCCTGTACTCTACCACACTTGGTTCCTTCCAAATCTCCCCTCCAGAAAAGGCTTTGGCCTCTCCCAGTTCTGGTTGGGCAGCCAGAGATCCTACCAGGAACCAAGTGGAGCACAGAGACAAACGGGGTATTAAAAAATTTATTTACTTTATCTACATAACAAGTTATGATTTAACAGAAGGTTTGTCTTCTATGCCTGGGTTCTACCAGTACCTATATACAAAATAAACAAACCAAAAAGCCTAAGATAAATGTTTGGCAGCATTGACCACATGTGTGGACCAGGGCTAAACCCATTAAGACTCCGGCTCCCATTACAGGCCATGGGGTAGCCCCATGACAGTTA
>NW_028174160.1:84008-109008 GCF_963971535.1 Notolepis coatsorum
AGTAGAGGACAGCGCACGGCACGTTTCAGCACCACAGTAGAGGACAGCGCACGTTTCAGCACCACAGTAGAGGACAGCGCACGGCACGTTTCAGCACCACAGTAGAAGACAGCACATGTTTCAGCACCACAGTAGAGGACAGCACATGTTTCAGCACCACAGTAGAGGACAGCGCATATTTCAGCACCACAGTAAGGACAGCGCACGGCACGTTTCAGCACCACAGTAGAGGACAGCGCACGGCACGTTTCAGCACTACAGTAGAGGACAGCGCATGTTTCAGCACCACAGTAGAGGACAGTGCACGTTTCAGCACCACAGTAGAGGACAGCACATGTTTCAGCACCACAGTAGAGGACAGTGCACGTTTCAGCACCACAGTAGAGGACAGCACATGTTTCAGCACCACAGTAGAGGACAGCTGTTACGACCCCTGTGAGTCTAAGGGTAAAGGGCTGTAACATAACAGTTGGTTGACAGAAAAGATGGACCAGGTTTGTAAACAACAATGATATTTATTGAATAGAGGCAAAGGAAGCACATGTAGCTCAGGGGTGAGCCCAGGCCAAAACAACAAACAAACACCACTATACTCCAAATAAACACAATCTAATCTATGGTAAAAGAGATTACATTACCTAAACTACTCTTACCTAACCAAAACAGGAGAAAACAATGTCAAAAGGAAATGGCAGCTCACCCCATCTGTGCTTCCTGAGAAAGAGAGAAAAACACATTAATTATACAGAAACAAAGGCAGAATATATACAAAAACAAACTATAACTATACAATGCTCTCTCTGTGGCCATACACACACAAGGAAATTACTACTAAGCACCAAAGGCCAATAAACGAAATGCAATACTGTCAAAGTTACAGGTTTACCAAAATCACAACAAGCCTAGCCTCATGCCAGAGAGAGAGAAAGACTGAAGTGAGAAGCCATGTTTTAACAGGTGTGGGGTGATCCATGATTGGGGGGTGTGGATTGAGTGTTGGAGTCTGGAAAGCCATCCACCAATCACTGCTGTGTTGCAATAATGGAAGGATTGGCCTGGCAGGGACCAATGGGGAAGGGAACAATGGCTGGAGGGAGGAAACAAAATGGAGAACACACACACATGGACACACACTGGGGAATATATACATTGGGATGTAACACCCCCATACATAAGACAAAAACATGTGTGACACCTAACACCAACTAAACATGTTTTTTTTTCTTTTTTTTCTAACAACGAGATAACATCCCCGAGATAACATGCACTCCAAAACAAAGAGCTATGAAAAAACTAGCAGCAACATAAAACGAGTCCACACCAACATAGACCGAGTAGACAGAAAAAATAGATCAAGTCGACAGCAATATACAGTAGAACGAGTCGACAGCAACAGACAACGAGTCGACAGCAACAGAGATTTCAACTACGAGACAGAGCATCCGCCAACACATTATCAGACCCCTTCTTATGCTTTATGCTGAGGTTATAATTTTGCACTATGAGCGCCCAACGCATGAGGCGCTGATTGTGGTTGTACATCCGCGACAGAAAAACCAATGGGTTGTGGTCGGTGTATACTACCACTGGTAATACGCTCGAACCGACATACACCTCAAAATGTTGCAACGCATACAACATAGCCAAAGTCTCCTTTTCAATAGTGGAATAGTTTAGTTGATGTTTGTTAAATTTCCGGGAGAAATAACAAACCGGGTGACTGACACCATCATGATCTTCCTGTAATAACACCCCTCCAGCTCCCACCCCGCTGGCATCCACCTCCAGCTGGAACGGCAGGGAGAAATCTGGAGCAGAGAGAACAGGGGAACTGCATAAGAGAGCTTTAACACTATCAAATGCATTTTGACAATCAGCTGTCCAAATGAATGGTTTGGACGGGCTACACAGGCTAGTGAGAGAAGTGACGACAGAAGAAAAGTTCCGGCAAAAACCACGGTAATACCCAGCCATCCCAAGGAATCTACGCAATTCCCGCCTAGTAGTAGGCACTGGAAAAGTTGTGATTGCAGATATTTTTGCATCCACCGGACGCACTTGGCCTTGTCCTACCTGCTTACCAAGATAGGTAACCGTAGCCTTGCCGAACTCACACTTGGCAAGGTTAAGGGTCAGGGAGGCTCCAGCTAAGCGGTCAAAGACAGTTTGCAAGGTTGTCATGTGGTCACGCCAGTTGGTCGAATAGACAACCAGGTCATCGAGATAGGCATTACAATTTGGAACACCAGCCAGGACTAGGGTCACCAGTCGCTGGAAAGTGGCCGGGGCATTACGCATTCCAAAAGGCATTACAGTATATTGCAAAAAATTGTCAGGAGTAACAAACGCCGAGATTTCCGAGGCACGGGGGGTCAAAGGGACCTGCCAGTAACCCTTTAACAAATCTAGTTTGCTAACATAGGTGGCAGATCCAAGGTTGTCAATACAATCTTCCATGCGGGGCAGTGGGAAGGAATCAGGCACGGTGACAGCATTTACCTTTCGGAAATCAGTACAAAATCTAGGAGTTCCATCCGATTTGGGAGCTAACAAGCAAGGTGAACTCCAGGGACTGCAACTTGGCTTGGCTAAACCATGTTTTAACAAATAGTCAACCTCCTGTTGCATCATGGCCCTCTTGGTGATGTTAACACGGTATGCATGTTGCTTGATAGGCACAGCATTGTTAACATTAATATCATGGGCCAATACAGAAGTACAGGAGGGAACATCACCAAACAGAGCCATGTAGGCCTGAATCAAATTTGTGATGTCCTCTCGCTGCTCCTCAGGTAAGTGTGCTAAGTGAGTGGGCAGGTTCAATAACATCTCAGTGTTGGACAATCTAGCACCCTGATGGGCTGCATTGCGCAACTCCAAGCCATCTACATCCTCACCACTAACGTCAGGAGAGTCCGGAACTATTGGAGTTGAGGCAACAGCAGAGACGGCCAGTCCGGCTGTCTGGTCTGAGGTCTTCACCTGCACACTATCTCTGGAAAAATATGGTTTAAGCATATTGATGTGGCAAACACGAGAGTGACGTTTACGATCAGGGGTGCAAACCACATAGTCTGTATCACTTATCTTCTTGTCTATTGCATACGGTCCGGAAAAAACGAGCGGAAAGAGCAGAACCAAGGATAGGTAACAGGACTAGAACCTTATCACCTGGCTGGAAAGATCGAGAAACAGCTTTCTCGTCATAGCGCCGTTTCATAGTTCTCTGGGAAGAAGAGAGCGCTTCTTTTGCGAGAGAGCACGCCTGATGCAGTCGCTCTCGAAACTGGCTAACAAAATCTAGAACATTAGTGGGTGTGCTGGCACCCTTTGACATGAACCGTTCTTTAAGAACTTTCAGAGGCCCTCTAACAGTGTGCCCAAAAACGAGCTCAGCAGGACTGAAACCAAGAGACTCCTGTATGGTCTCTCGCGCAGCAAATAGAACAAGGGGGACACCCTCATCCCAATCTTTCTCTGTGTCTAAGCAATATTTACGCAGCATGGACTTTAAGGTCTGATGCCAACGTTCTAGAGCCCCCTGAGTTTCAGGGTGGTAGGCACTGGACACTATATGTCGGATACCCAGGGACTGTAACACTTGCTCAAATAACCTAGACAGGAAGTTGGTGCCTTGGTCCGTTTGTACTACCTTAGGCAGTCCAAACGTGGAGAAGAACTTCGTCAAAGCCTTAATTATTACAGGCGCTGTAATTCTGCGAAGAGGGATAGCCTCGGGGAAACGGGTGGCGGTACACATTATTGTCAACAAAAACTGATTGCCGGCTTTGGTCCTTGGCAACGGACCAACACAGTCAACTATGACATGTTCAAATGGTTCACCAACCGCTGGTATAGGACAGAGGGGAGCAGGTGGAATTACCTGGTTTGGCTTTCCGGTGATCTGACAAGTACTACAGGTACGACAGTACTGTGCTACATCGGACTTCAAACCGGGCCAAAAGAAATGTTGAAGTATTCTGTTGTATGTTTTAGTGACTCCCAAGTGTCCAGACCAAGGGTGGTCATGGGCCAAGAACAGTACATGCTGACGATAAACTGCAGGGACAACAATCTGATAAACAGTGCTCCAGTCTGGTACCTGATCTGGTAGCCCTATCTCCGATTGTGCATGCTCTGCCAGTCTTTTACCATGGGACCTCCATGTACGCATCAAAACTCCTTCATCCACAAAATAAGAATGCAACCCTCTCCTCTGTTCTGTTTCAAGAGAAGAGAAACATTTTGCAAGAGAAGGGTCAGCCTTCTGGGCAGTAATTAGCATTTCACGAGTAACGGGTAACTTCAAAGCGTCGGAACTAGTTACAGTTGTCTGTGGGGGTACCTTACTATGAGTCGGTGGTTTGTCAGCGGTATCAGAAGTTGGAGCCAGCAACTCCTCCCTGACAAAGGCTGAAGCAAAAACAGAGTCAGACAAATTAATTTCATCACCTCTCTTTTTCAATTGAGCCCGAGTGACAACACTTGCAGAAAAAACTTCAGGGAAGTTCTGTGACAAGTCATCAGGCAGAGAATCTGTGTCTGGGTGATCCAACACTTCCAGCACAGCGTTCACCTGTCCTCCAGCTAAATCATTTCCCATGATAAAGGAAATGCCTTTAACTGGCAAGGAAGGTCTCACCCCTATTTTAAAGAAACCAGTGACCAAATCAGATTGTACATGAATACAGTGTAACGGGGCTGGCATGAAACCCATCTCAATACCTTGAACCAGGACACTAGAACCACAGGAAGATTTCTCAGACAGAGGTAGTACATCAGAGAGGATAAAGGATTGTGAGGCTCCAGTATCTCGTAAGATCTGAACTGTACACTGATCTTTTGGATCCCCTGTCAAGGAAACTAAACCCTTGGAAGTAAATGGCCTGAAACAAGGATCGAGAACATCCTGATCATTGTGCATCTGTTGATCGGAATCAGGTGCCATTTTAATCAGACCAACCCCTTTGGGTTGTCTAAAGTTCTGAGAGGACGGTTGCTGCTTACGTTTCAATGTTAAACAGTCAGAAATAACATGACCAGATTTATGACAGTAGTAACATGTCCGCTCCTCTTTTGAGCGTGGAGGTGACATTTTTGGTCGGGGGTGTGTGAATTCTGAATGGTTGGGGACAGAAGGTCTCTGAGAGAAATCATGGGGGGGAAACGAGTCACGCCTATCTACAAACACAGTTTTATGGGTTAGCGCAAACTCATCAGCTAATACAGCAGCTTGCTGCAGAGTGGACACTTTCTGCTCACTCAGGTAAATTACAATACGCTCTGGCAAACGATTCTTAAACTCTTCTAATAGAATGAGTTCTCTGAGAGAGTTAAGATCTGAGGCCTTGCTTGCTGCACACCATTTATCAAAGAGAGTTCCCTTCTCTCTAGCAAACTCTACAAAGGTCTGGTTGACAGCTCTCTTGTGACTGCGAAACCTCTGCCTATAAGCTTCGGGCACAAGCTCATATGCACGAAGGATGGCAGCCTTCACAGTATCATACAATAGACTATCTTCTAGGGAAAGTGTTGAACAAACCTCTTGGGCTTTACCAGTCAATTTGCATTGAAGCAACAAAGGCCAGACCTCTCTTGGCCAGCGCAATGAAGCAGCAATACGCTCAAACACATTAAAATAAGTATCAACTTCGGTCTCTCGGAACGGAGGCACCAAAGCAATGTGTTTACTTATATCAAAAGTGTGTGATGAATAAGCTGTGGAGGAGGACATACCCGGGCCTTGTGGAGGAGTCGGTGTAGCAGAGTTGGATCCACTCCTTTGGTCTCCCAGCTCCAACTCCCGCAGTCTGAGCTCTTTTTCCACCTCAAGCTCCAACCTACGGATGTTAATAGCCCTTTCATTTTCCGCCTCCAGCTCCATTTTACGAAGCCGATACTCCGCCTCACGTGCTTGTGCCTTCTCCTGAGCCTCCATCTGGAGACGGGCTATTCTAACCTTCACCTGGGCCCCTTCTCGAGACCCAGTTGACACAGGAGAGGTCAAGTGAAAATGTGGCAATGTGACGTTCACACCTGCCTTTTCAGCACCATGGGCTTGCTCCTCAGAAGGCGGTGCTTCTGTAGGTTCACCAGGAGGACTTGCATGTTCATCAGAGACCGCAGGTAAAACAAGCGTCCCCTGCTCCAACAGCTTATCTACCACAAGACACCTGATATCCTGCTTAAGATGCTTTTGTTGAACCGAGAGTTGAAAATGTGTGGCAATCTCCACTAAGTCTGCCTTGCGGCAGCTATCTAGCGCTTCCCAAGTAGGATTGCTCAAGAATTTCCCCAGATCAAAAGTACTAACTGCCATTTTATTTTTTACACAAATGCCATTTTTACACACAAATTAATTAATTACTATACAAGTGTAAACAAACACAGTTCACCAAATCCATCAACCAACAATTGAACATGGGTTACAAAATCCAGGCAGAGCCCCCATTTATGTTACGACCCCTGTGAGTCTAAGGGTAAAGGGCTGTAACATAACAGTTGGTTGACAGAAAAGATGGACCAGGTTTGTAAACAACAATGATATTTATTGAATAGAGGCAAAGGAAGCACATGTAGCTCAGGGGTGAGCCCAGGCCAAAACAACAAACAAACACCACTATACTCCAAATAAACACAATCTAATCTATGGTAAAAGAGATTACATTACCTAAACTACTCTTACCTAACCAAAACAGGAGAAAACAATGTCAAAAGGAAATGGCAGCTCACCCCATCTGTGCTTCCTGAGAAAAAGAGAAAAACACATTAATTATACAGAAACAAAGGCAGAATATATACAAAAACAAACTATAACTATACAATGCTCTCTCTGTGGCCATACACACACAAGGAAATTACTACTAAGCACCAAAGGCCAATAAACGAAATGCAATACTGTCAAAGTTACAGGTTTACCAAAATCACAACAAGCCTAGCCTCATGCCAGAGAGAGAGAAAGACTGAAGTGAGAAGCCATGTTTTAACAGGTGTGGGGTGATCCATGATTGGGGGGTGTGGATTGAGTGTTGGAGTCTGGAAAGCCATCCACCAATCACTGCTGTGTTGCAATAATGGAAGGATTGGCCTGGCAGGGACCAATGGGGAAGGGAACAATGGCTGGAGGGAGGAAACAAAATGGAGAACACACACACATGGACACACACTGGGGAATATATACATTGGGATGTAACAACAGCGCACGGCATGTTTCAGCACCACAGTAGAGGACAGCGCACGTTTCAGCACCACAGTAGAGGACAGTAGAGGACAGCGCACGTTTCAGCACCACAGTAGAGGACAGCGCACGTGTCAGCACCACAGTAGAGGACAGCGCACGGCATGTTTCAGCACCACAGTAGAGGACAGCTACCATTTCTGATGTACCTTTGCAGTCGTCGCTTAGGCAACTGCAAAGCCACAGTCTAGGAAACACGTGCAGAGAAATCCGCTCCGTTTGAAACCTTTATAAAACGTTAAGGTACATTGATGCTTGGGGAAACCCCGCCCATATCTATTAAGACACTATCATAAAGCCCACGTCAACTACGCTAATCAATTGATATAGCATTCTAACGTTCAAAATTAAATCAAATGACAACCGGAATTAAACCCGACGCCTGAGCGAGGAAGCAGCTACAAAAAAAACCTGATTGAAAATAATCATATCCAGTCACAGCAGGAAGCGGGCGGCCCAGTGACGGTGCCATGGCAACCACAGAGCTAGCTGTGGCTCTGCAGCACAGATGTGTGGAGACGGAACGACAGCCGTAATCTCATTAGCACCAATCAGCTGGAGGGGGGGCAGGGTGTTCGTGATGAGCGAACCAGGATGATGGATGAAGTGTGCAGTTACCTTTGTGAAGAGTCAACCACCAATATTAGCTGCTCAGGGAACTCAAACACTCACTGATAAAACCTTCCACAAATACAACCTACAGACAAGATGGCAAGAGACAGATACATGAAAGAGATGGTGGAGTAGAGGGGGAGCATGAAAAGAGAGGATGAGACATGTTGCAGAAAGGAGAGAGAGAGAGAGACACACACAGAGACAGATAGACATAGAGAGAGACAGAGACAGAGACAGAGAGAGAGAGAGAGGGCGAAGGCGAGTGAGACACACACAGAGAGACAGAGAGAGAGACACACAGAAAGAGAGAGAGACACACAGAGAGACAGAGAGAGAGAGAGAGAGAGAGAGAGAGAGAGAGAGAGAGAGAGAGAGAGAGAGAGAGAGAGAGAGAGAGAGAGAGAGAGAGACACACACACAGACACAGAAAGAGAGAGACAGAGACACACACACAGAGAGTCAGAGAGACAGGCAGACACAGAGAGAGAGAGAGAGAGAGAGAGAGAGAGAGAGAGAGAGAGAGAGAGAGAGAGAGAGAGAGAGAGAGAGAGAGAGAGAGAGAGAGAGAGAGAGAGAGAGAGAGAGAGAGAGAGAGAGAGAGAGAGAGAGAGAGAGAGAGAGAGTCAGAGAGACAGAGAGACAGGCAGACACACAGAGAGAGAGAGAGAGAGAGAGAGAGAGAGAGAGAGAGAGAGAGAGAGAGAGAGAGAGAAAGAGAGATAGAGAGAGAGAGAGAGAGAGAGAGAGAGAGAGAGAGAGAGAGAGAGAGAGAGAGACAGGGAGAATGGTGCACGGTGTGCTTGAATGGTACAACAATGGAAAACAATGTAGTCGTCAAGATGATGGATGATCAGCCCACGGGGGGTTAATGAACACGCGGGTCGATGCCGAGCAGCTGGAGCAGAACCAGGAGGGTTAGGGTTAACTGTGGAGCAGAACCAGGAGGGTTAGGGTTAACCATATGGAGCAGAACCGTGAGTCCTGTTGACCCAACACCACGTCTGTTAGAGCAGAACCAGGAGGCCTGTTGACCCAACACCACGTCTGTTAGAGCAGAACCAGGAGGCCTGTTGACCCAACACCATGTCTGTTAGAGCAGAACCGTGAGGCCTGTTGACCCAACACCACGTCTGTTAGAGCAGAACCAGGAGGCCTGTTGACCCAACACCACGTCTGTTAGAGCAGAACCGTGAGGCCTGTTGACCCAACACCACGTCTGTTAGAGCAGAACCAGGAGGCCTGTTGACCCAACACCATGTCTGTTAGAGCAGAACCAGGAGGCCTGTTGACCCAACACCACGTCTGTTAGAGCAGAACCAGGAGGCCTGTTGACCCAACACCATGTCTGTTAGAGCAGAACCGTGAGGCCTGTTGACCCAACACCATGTCTGTTAGAGCAGAACCAGGAGGCCTGTTGACCCAACACCACGTCTGTTAGAGCAGAACCGTGAGGCCTGTTGACCCAACACCACGTCTGTTAGAGCAGAACCAGGAGGCCTGTTGACCCAACACCACGTCTGTTAGAGCAGAACCGTGAGGCCTGTTGACCCAACACCACGTCTGTTAGAGCAGAACCAGGAGGCCTGTTGACCCAACACCATGTCTGTTAGAGCAGAACCAGGAGGCCTGTTGACCCAACACCACATCTGTTAGAGCAGAACCAGGAGGCCTGTTGACCCAACACCACGTCTGTTAGAGCAGAACCAGGAGGCCTGTTGACCCAACACCACGTCTGTTAGAGCAGAACCAGGTCATAAGTCACACGCCTCCTTCCTCTGCGGCGGCCGCTGCGTTGAGATCTGCAGATCTGTAAATGTAAAGTAAATGAACATGTATTGCACTCGTTGCACGAGTCCCAGCATCATCCCAGCTGGATTCTGTCCGAGGATTCTCTCCACATTGTTTAGTTCAGTGGAGTTTTGGTTCTGTTGTATTTTAAATTTTTATTCAAACGTCGGACCTCTTAGCCCTCCTGTACGTGTTACTTGAACCCTGCTATGGGTGCTTTGTGGAATATAGGTTTTAGCATTTTGTTCAGTATACTGGTGTGCGGCCCCTGGACTTACTATTAGTGTGCTGGCTGGTCCAGAATGAAGCGGGCAGGTGGCAGAGGTGATGAAGGTAGAAGCAGCAGAGGTGATGAAGGTAGAAGCAGCAGAGGTGATGAAGGTAGAAGCAGCAGAGGTGATGAAGGTAGAACCAGCAGAGGTGATGAAGGTAGAAGCAGCAGAGGTGATGAAGGTAGAAGCAGCAGAGGTGATGAAGGTAGAAGCAGCAGAGGTGATGAAGGTAGAAGCAGCAGAGGTGATGAAGGTAGAAGCAGCAGAGGTGATGAAGGTAGAAGCAGCAGAGGTGATGAAGGTAGAAGCAGCAGAGGTGATGAAGGTAGAACCAGCAGAGGTGATGAAGGTAGAAGCAGCAGAGGTGATGAAGGTAGAAGCAGCAGAGGTGATGACGGTAGAAGCAGCAGAGGTGATGAAGGTAGAAGCAGCAGAGGTGATGAAGGTAGAAGCAGCAGAGGTGATGAAGGTAGAAGCAGCAGAGGTGATGAAGGTAGAAGCAGCAGAGGTGATGAAGGTAGAAGCAGCAGAGGTGATGAAGGTAGAAGCAGCAGAGGTGATGAAGGTAGAAGCAGCAGAGGTGATGAAGGTAGAAGCAGCAGAGGTGATGAAGGTAGAAGCAGCAGAGGTGATGACGGTAGAAGCAGCAGAGGTGATGAAGGTAGAAGCAGCAGAGGTGATGAAGGTAGAAGCAGCAGAGGTGATGAAGGTAGAAGCAGCAGAGGTGATGAAGGTAGAAGCAGCAGAGGTGATGAAGGTAGAAGCAGCAGAGGTGATGAAGGTAGAAGCAGGCCAGGAGTTAGGGCACAGAGACATTATGTCAGTGAGCATGTAGCGTTAGGGCACTAGAGACATTATGTCAGTGAGCATGTAGAGTTAGGGCACTAACTCTAAAACGAACTAAAACGAAAACGCAAAAAAATGAACGAAAAAAACGAAGGCAAAAAATGAACTAACTAAAACGAAAATGCAAAAAATAAACGCAAAAAATGAACGAACTAAAACGAAAACGCAAAAAAACGAACAAACTAAAACCAAAACGCAAAAAAACGAACGCAAAAAAAAGAAGGCAAAAAAATTAACTAACGAAAAAAAAACGCAAAAAAAACAAAAAAAAACAAAAAAAAACGCAAAAAAATGAACGAACTAAAACGAAAACGCAAAAAAACGAACGAACTAAAACGAAAAGGCAAAAAAAACAACAAAAAAAAGGCAAAAAAATGAACTAACTAAAACGAAAACGCAAAAAAAATATAATAATAATAAAAAAAAAAAAAGAGAACTAAAACGAAAACGCAAAAAAAAAAGAACGCAAAAAAAATCAACAAACAAAAACGTAAACGCAAAAAAATAACAGAGACAGCATGTAGCGTTAGGGAACAGAGACATTATGTCAGTGAGTATGTAGAGTTAGGGCACAGAGACGTCAGTGAGCATGTAGAGTTAGGGCACTAGAGACATTATGTCAGTGAGCATGTAGCGTTAGGGCACAGAGACATTATGTCAGTGAGCATGTAGAGTTAGGGCACTAGAGACATTATGTCAGTGAGCATGTAGAGTTAGGGCACTAGAGACATTATGTCAGTGAGCATGTAGAGTTAGGGCACAGAGACATTATGTCAGTGAGCATGTAGAGTTAGGGCACTAGAGACATTATGTCAGTGAGCATGTAGCGTTAGGGCACAGAGACATTATGTCAGTGAGCATGTAGAGTTAGGGCACTAGAGACATTATGTCAGTGAGCATGTAGAGTTAGGGCACAGAGACATTATGTCAGTGAGCATGTAGAGTTAGGGCACTAGAGACATTATGTCAGTGAGCATGTAGCGTTAGGGCACAGAGACATTATGTCAGTGAGCATGTAGAGTTAGGGCACAGAGACATTATGTCAGTGAGCATGTAGAGTTAGGGCACTAGAGACATTATGTCAGTGAGCATGTAGAGTTAGGGCACTAGAGACATTATGTCAGTGAGCATGTAGAGTTAGGGCACAGAGACATTATGTCAGTGAGCATGTAGAGTTAGGGCACTAGAGACATTATGTCAGTGAGCATGTAGAGTTAGGGCACTAGAGACATTATGTCGGTGAGCATGTAGAGTTAGGGCACAGAGACATTATGTCAGTGAGCATGTAGTGTTAGGGCACTAGAGACATTATGTCAGTGAGCATGTAGCGTTAGGGCACTAGAGACATTATGTCAGTGAGCATGTAGAGTTAGGGCACTAGAGACATTATGTCAGTGAGCATGTAGCGTTAGGGCACAGAGACATTATGTCAGTGAGCATGTAGAGTTAGGGCACTAGAGACATTATGTCAGTGAGCATGTAGAGTTAGGGCACTAGAGACATTATGTCAGTGAGCATGTAGAGTTAGGGCACTAGAGACATTATGTCAGTGAGCATGTAGAGTTAGGGCACAGAGACATTATGTCAGTGAGCATGTATAGTTAGGGCACTAGAGACATTATGTCAGTGAGCATGTAGAGTTAGGGCACTAGAGACATTATGTCAGTGAGCATGTAGAGTTAGGGCACTAGAGACATTATGTCAGTGAGCATGTAGAGTTAGGGCACTAGAGACATTATGTCAGTGAGCATGTAGCGTTAGGGCACTAGAGACATTATGTCAGTGAGCATGTAGAGTTAGGGCACAGAGACATTATGTCAGTGAGCATGTAGCGTTAGGGCACAGAGACATTATGTCAGTGAGCATGTAGAGTTAGGGCACTAGAGACATTATGTCAGTGAGCATGTAGAGTTAGGGCACTAGAGACATTATGACAGTGAGCATGTAGAGTTAGGGCACTAGAGACATTATGTCAGTGAGCATGTAGAGTTAGGGCACTAGAGACATTATGTCAGTGAGCATGTAGAGTTAGGGCACTAGAGACATTATGTCAGTGAGCATGTAGAGTTAGGGCACTAGAGACATTATGTCAGTGAGCATGTAGAGTTAGGGCACTAGAGACATTATGTCAGTGAGCATGTAGAGTTAAGGCACAGAGACATTATGTCAGTGAGCATGTAGAGTTAGGGCACTAGAGACATTATGTCAGTGCCCTCACCGTGGTGTGAACTCACTCCTACTGTACGTTAAGATACTCGAAAACGAACGCAAATAAAATAACGAAAAAAAAGAAGGCAAAAAAATGAACTAACTAAAACGAAAACGCAAAAAAACTAACAAACTAAAACGAAAACGCAAAAAAACTAACGCAAAAAAATGAACGAACTAAAACTAAAACGCAAAAAAACGAACGCAAAAAAAAGAACGAACTAAAACGAAAAGCAAAAAAAAAAAAAAAAAAAAACGCAAAAAACGCAAAAAAACCAACGCAAAAAAATGAACGAACTAAAACGAAAATGCAAAAAAACGAACGCAAAAAAAAGAACGAACTAAAACGAAAACGCAAAAAAACGAACGAAAAAAAACGAAGGCAAAAATATGAACTAACTAAAACGAGAAACGCAAAAAAATTAACGAACTAAAACGAAAACGCAAAAAAACGAACGCAAAAAAAAGAACGAACTAAAACGAAAACGCAAAAAAACGAACAAAAAAAAACGAAGGCAAAAAAACTAACGAACTAAAACCAAAACGCAAAAAAACGAAGGCAAAAAAAAGAACGAACTAAAACGAAAAGCAAAAAAACGAAAACGCAAAAAAACAAACGAACTAAAACGAAAACGCAAAAAAACGAAAAAAAAAAAAACGAAGGCAAAAAAACGAACAAAAAAAAAAAAGCAAAAAAACGAACTAACTAAAACGAAAATGCAAAAAAAAAAGCAAAAAAATTAACAAACAAAAACGAAGACGCAAAAAAAAACAGAGACAGCATGTAGCGTTAGGGCACTAGAGACATTATGTCAGTGAGCATGTAGAGTTAGGGCACTAGAGACATTATGTCAGTGAGCATGTAGAGTTAGGGCACTAGAGACATTATGTCAGTGAGCATGTAGCGTTAGGGCACTAGAGACATTATGTCAGTGAGCATGTAGAGTTAGGGGACTAGAGACATTATGTCAGTGAGCATGTAGCGTTAGGGCACTAGAGACATTATGTCAGTGAGCATGTAGAGTTAGGGCACAGAGACATTATGTCAGTGAGCATGTAGAGTTAGGGCACAGAGACATTATGTCAGTGAGCATGTAGAGTTAGGGCACTAGAGACATTATGTCAGTGAGCATGTAGAGTTAGGGCACTAGAGACATTATGTCAGTGAGCATGTAGAGTTAGGGCACTAGAGACATTATGTCAGTGAGCATGTAGCGTTAGGGCACTAGAGACATTATGTCAGTGAGCATGTAGAGTTAGGGCACTAGAGACATTATGTCAGTGAGCATGTAGAGTTAGGGCACTAGAGACATTATGTCAGTGAGCATGTAGAGTTAGGGCACTAGAGACATTATGTCAGTGAGCATGTAGAGTTAGGGCACTAGAGACATTATGTCAGTGAGCATGTAGAGTTAAGGCACAGAGACATTATGTCAGTGAGCATGTAGAGTTAGGGCACTAGAGACATTATGTCAGTGCCCTCACCGTGGTGTGAACTCACTCCTACTGTACGTTAAGATACTCGAAAACGAACGCAAATAAAATAACGAAAAAAAAGAAGGCAAAAAAATGAACTAACTAAAACGAAAACGCAAAAAAACGAAAAAAAAAAACGAAAACGCAAAAAAACGAACGCAAAAAAATGAACGAACTAAAACGAAAACGCAAAAAAACGAACGCAAAAAAAAGAACGAACTAAAACGAAAACGCAAAAAAACGAACGAAAAAAAAAGAAGGCAAAAATATGAACTAACTAAAACGAGAAACGCAAAAAAATTAACAAACTAAAACGAAAACGCAAAAAAACGAACGCAAAAAAAAGAACGAACTAAAACAAAAACGCAAAAAAACGAACAAAAAAGAACGAAGGCAAAAAAACTAATGAACTAAAACCAAAACGCAAAAAAACGAAGGCAAAAAAAAGAACGAACTAAAACGAAAAGCAAAAAAACGAAAACGCAAAAAAACAAACGAACTAAAACGAAAACGCAAAAAAACGAACAAAACAAAACGAAGGCAAAAAAACGAACAAAAAAAAAAACGCAAAAAAACGAACTAACTAAAACGAAAAAGCAAAAAAAAAAAGCAAAAAAATTAACAAACAAAAACGAAGACGCAAAAGAAAAACAGAGACAGCATGTAGCGTTAGGGCACTAGAGACATTATGTCAGTGAGCATGTAGAGTTAGGGCACTAGAGACATTATGTCAGTGAGCATGTAGAGTTAGGGCACTAGAGACATTATGTCAGTGAGCATGTAGCGTTAGGGCACTAGAGACATTATGTCAGTGAGCATGTAGAGTTAGGGGACTAGAGACATTATGTCAGTGAGCATGTAGCGTTAGGGCACTAGAGACATTATGTCAGTGAGCATGTAGAGTTAGGGCACTAGAGACATTATGTCAGTGAGCATGTAGAGTTAGGGCACTAGAGACATTATGTCAGTGAGCATGTAGCGTTAGGGCACTAGAGACATTATGTCAGTGAGCATGTAAAGTTAGGGCACTAGAGACATTATGTCAGTGAGCATGTAGCGTTAGGGCACAGAGACATTATGTCAGTGAGCATATAGAGTTAGGGGGCACAGAGACATTATGTCAGTGAGCATGTAGAGTTAGGGGACTAGAGACATTATGTCAGTGGGCATGTAGCGTTAGGGCACAGAGACATTATGTCAGTGAGCATGTAGAGTTAGGGCACTAGAGACATTATGTCAGTGCCCTCACCTTGGTGTGAACTCACTCCTACTGTACGTTAAGATACTCGAAAACGAACGCAAATAAAAGAACGAAAAAAAAGAAGGCAAAAAAATGAACTGACTAAAACTAAAACACAAAAAAACGAACGCAAAAAAACTAACGAACTAAAACGAAAACGCAAAAAAACGAACGCAAAAAAACTAACGAACTAAAACGAAAACGCAAAAAAACGAACGCAAAAAAAACGAACGAACTAAAACGAAAACGCAAAAAAACGAACGCAAAAAATGAACGAACTAAAACGAACGAACAAAAACGAAGGCAAAAAAATGAGCTAACTAAAACGAAAACGCAAAAAAACGAACGAACTAAAACGAAAATGCAAAAAGAAAAACGCAAAAAAATGAACGAACTAAAACGAAAACGCAAAAAAACTAACGCAAAAAAAGAACGAACTAAAACGAAAACGCAAAAAAATTAACGAACTAAAACGAAAACGCAAAAAAACCAATGAAAAAAAAAAAGGCTAAAAAACGAACAAACTAAAACCAAAACGCAAAATAACGAACGCAAAAAAAAGAACGAACTAAAACCAAAACGCAAAAAAAATAACGAACTAAAACGAAAATGCTAAAAAAAATACGCAAAAAAATGAACAAACTAAAACGAAAATGCAAAAAAAAGAATGCAAAAAAAAGAACGAACTAAAACGAAAATGCAAAAAAAAGAACGAAAAAAAACGAAGGCAAAAATACGAACAAACTAAAACCAAAACGCAAAAAAACTAACGAACTAAAACGAAAACGCAAAAAAAAGGCAAAGAAATTAACAAATGAAAACGAAAACGCAAAAAAACAAACAGAGACAGCATGTAGAGTTAGGGCACAGAGACATTATGTCAGTGAGCATGTAGAGTTAGGGCACAGAGACATTATGTCAGTGAGCATGTAGAGTTAGGGCACTAGAGACATTATGTCAGTGAGCATGTAGAGTTAGGGCACAGAGACATTATGTCAGTGAGCATGTAGAGTTAGGGCACAGAGACATTATGTCAGTGAGCATGTAGAGTTAGGGCACTAGAGACATTATGTCAGTGAGCATGTAGAGTTAGGGCACTAGAGACATTATGTCAGTGAGCATGTAGCGTTAGGGCACTAGAGACATTATGACAGTGAGCATGTAGCGTTAGGGCACTAGAGACATTATGTCAGTGAGCATGTAGAGTTAGGGCACTAGAGACATTATGTCAGTGAGCATGTAGCGTTAGGGCACTAGAGACATTATGTCAGTGAGCATGTAGAGTTAGGGCACTAGAGACATTATGTCAGTGAGCATGTAGCGTTAGGGCACTAGAGACATTATGTCAGTGAGCATGTAGTTAGGGCACTAGAGACATTATGTCAGTGAGCATGTAGAGTTAGGGCACTAGAGACATTATGTCAGTGAGCATGTAGAGTTAGGGCACTAGAGACATTATGTCAGTGAGCATGTAGTGTTAGGGCACTAGAGACATTATGTCAGTGAGCATGTAGAGTTAGGGCACAGAGACATTATGTCAGTGAGCATGTAGAGTTAGGGCACTAGAGACATTATGTCAGTGAGCATGTAGAGTTAGGGCACAGAGACATTATGTCAGTGAGCATGTAGAGTTAGGGCACTAGAGACATTATGTCAGTGAGCATGTAGAGTTAGGGCACTAGAGACATTATGTCAGTGAGCATGTAGCGTTAGGGCACTAGAGACATTGTGTCAGTGCCCTCACCTCGGTGTGAACTCACTCCTACTGTACGTTAAGATACTCGAAAACGAACGCAAATAAAAGAACGAAAAAAAAGAAGGCAAAAAAATGAACTAACTAAAACGAAAACGGAAAAAAACGAACACAAAAAAATGAACTAACTAAAACGAAAACGCAAAAAAATTAACGAACTAAAAACGAACGAAAAAAAACGAAGGCAAAAAAAAGAACGAACTAAAATGAAAACGCAAAAAAACGAACTAAAAAAAACGAAGGTAAAAAAACGAACGAACTAAAACCAAAACGCAAAAAATCGAATGCAAAAAAATAACGAACTAAAACTAAAACGCAAAAAAACCAACAAACTAAAACCAAAACGCAAAAAAACTAACGAACTAAAAAGAAAACGCAAAAAAGAAAACGCAAAAAAATTAACAAACAAAAACGAAAACGCAAAAAAAAAACAGAGACAGCATTTAGCGTTAGGGCACAGAGACATTATGTCAGTGAGCATGTAGCGTTAGGGCACAGAGACATTATGTCAGTGAGCATGTAGCGTTAGGGCACTAGAGACATTATGTCATTGAGCATGTAGCGTTAGGGCACTAGAGACATTATGTCAGTGAGCATGTAGAGTTAGGGCACTAGAGACATTATGTCATTGAGCATGTAGCGTTAGGGCACTAGAGACATTATGTCAGTGAGCATGTAGAGTTAGGGCACTAGAGACATTATGTCAGTGCCCTCCCCTCGGTGTGAACTCACTCCTACTGTACGTTAAGATACTCGAAAACGAACACAAATAAAAGAACGAAAAAAAAGAAGGCAAAAAAATTAACTAACTAAAACGAAAACGCAAAAAAACGAACGAAAAAAAACGAAGGCAAAAAAACGAACGAATTAAAACCAAAACGCAAAAAAATAACGAACTAAAACCAAAACGCAAAAAAACGATCAAACTAAAACCAAAACGCAAAAAAACTAACGAACTAAAAAGAAAACGCAAAAAAAAAAACGCAAAAAAATTAACAAACAAAAACGAAAACGCAAAAAAAAAAACAGAGACAGCATTTAGCGTTAGGGCACAGAGACATTATGTCAGTGAGCATGTAGAGTTAGGGCACTAGAGACATTATGTCAGTGAGCATGTAGAGTTAGGGCACTAGAGACATTATGTCATTGAGCATGTAGAGTTAGGGCACAGAGACATTATGTCAGTGAGCATGTAGAGTTAGGGCACTAGCGACATTATGTCAGTGAGCATGTAGAGTTAGGGCACAGAGACATTATGTCAGTGAGCATGTAGAGTTAGGGCACAGAGACATTATGTCAGTGAGCATGTAGAGTTAGGGCACTAGAGCGTACAAGATTATCCACACGGCACCTCAAACAGCTGTGTACGTCCTGAAAGATTATCCACACGGCACCTCAAACAGCTGTGTACGTCCTGAAAGATTATCCACACGGCACCTCAAACAGCTGTGTACGTCCTGAAAGATTATCCACACGGCACCTCAAACAGCTGTGTACGTCCTGAAAGATTATCCACACGGCACCTCAAACAGCTGTGTACGTCCTGAAAGATTATCCACACGGCACCTCAAACAGCTGTGTACGTCCTGCGCTTGCCAACAGCTCAGCGTGGAGCGCAAAGACACACCACGGAGACTGAGGCAGGAAGGAGAAAGATGCCAAGCTAGCAAAAATGTTAATTAAAAAAGAAAGTAGAAAATAAAAAGGTTATAGTCCAAGTTTCTAATGTTTTTTTCACACATCCAACAAGCGCTTTTACCAAATTAATGTTTTTTTGAGGTTCTGGAAACTTGTTAGTGTTTGTTAGCAATGCTAGTGGAAGTCAATGAGGGCAAGTCACTATTATTGTTAACAAATGCAATTTCTGCTTCCAAAGTCTCAAGGACATTGGGCAAATCATATGGGCTTTTAATACAAATGTAAACTATCCCTGTAATATCTATGTAATAATCTTGAGCATTTTCATATAAATAAATGTCAATTGTGCTGCTCTCTATCACCAACTGGGCCCTATTCCCCGTACCTGGTTCAACTAAGTCGATCAAGAGTCCCATTATCCAGATTCAGTTAACCCGATGTTTGAAGCCGGGATTTTCCTGTTCCTGGAACGCTGATTCAGTCTCGTTAACTCGAGCCAGACTTGAGACTCTGGATAAGTGCGCGTGGCCGCTTCAGTTGAAAAGACAGCAGGTGTAGATCGCAGAAATCCTGATCTTCTAACGGCATTGATTGATTGATTGTTTTACAGATTGCAGGCGGCTCAATAGCCTTGCAGACAAGTTAAATGCATAATCTATAGGCTAATTTTAAATCCCTCATTACCCCAATCAATCAGATTATATTTCTTTAAACGTTCCTGCTGGCAGTAGGTTTATGCATTGAATAATCAAATGAGATCTTGCTAGCGAAAATAATTAGTTCAACTGTTTCAGAATAAGGATACAGCTCTCTTATCCATTGATTGATGTATGGTGGATTTTTTATTTATCTGTACTGCGGTGTGACGGTTTGTCCTTTTGACTTTCACGCAGACGACCGGGGTTCGAATCCTAGTCTTTTCCTTCTTTTTGCAATGTAGGAATAATTCAATTTGGTGCACGTTGAGAGCTATATAAAGAATGACATCCTCAATGCATGTAGATTTATAATATTTTAACTTAAAACTAGGCTACTTTTGCGTATAATCATTAATATTATATTCCAAAAAAAATTTATTGGAAAAGCGGGGTTTCGAACACCGGTCGCCCGGTTGCCAGGATTCAGCACTAGCCGCTGCGCCACTGTGCCAGACGTGATATACTCATTGTTTATGCATTAATGGACGAGAGACCCGTGTTTAGAATATTTTTCTTACCAAAAAATGAAGTTTTATCTCTTTATTCTCAAATGCATTAATGTGACGTCAACGGCTCATTCAATTTCTCAAACCCGTCAAACAACGCATCTCATCAGACATTTTAATCCCAGTTACAATATCACACAAAAACCACAATCCCCGCATAGACACTTCAATTTTATGCTTGAATGAAACACAATCCCGCGCTCCGTTAAGCAAATCTACAGCGGAGATTAATATATGAAACTAATCAGAGCCAAACGGCCGATAGGTTTCATTCATTAAAAATATCCCCGCGGGATTCACATTTGCAATGAGCCGTTATTAAAATAACCACATGCAGCGTGTATCGCGACTCCGAGCGCCGTATATGACGTGCATTATTTTATTTAGGACAAAGTAAATCTATAGGCTCAATATGATTTATTATCAGCATTTAGTTCTATTATTATACATTTCAAAAGCCCCCTCTAGGAAAACGAAGCACAGAAACGTAATTCAGAATGGTATAAATGGGATCTCTAGACTGTGAGAATCATTTCAGGAAACGAGCTGTCACTCCTTTGCGGGGGCGTGGCCATGGTTCATCCGGCTAACTGAACTTAACCCTGCTCCCGACCAGGCTCAAACTTTTTGATCTGTTGTCATGGTGATTTGGACAATCGCGCGTCGGGGAACAGAAAGGTCCGGCTTAAGTCAGGCTTGACCGAAAGTTATCCGGCTAACTCAGTTATCCAGGTACGGGGAACGGGGCCCAACACACAATAGTCATTCTACCTATAAACAGTTCATGAATGTTTTTAAATGGTCTGTTCTTGGCTGTTGTAAACACTGGTGTCTGGCAGGACATTGCTGTTGTAAACACTGGTGTCTGGTAGGAGATTCCTGTTGTAAACACTGGTGTCTGGCAGGACATTCCTGTTGTAAACACTGGTGTCTGGTAGGACATTCCTGTTGTAAACACTGGTGTCTGGTAGGAGATCCCTGTTGTAAACACTGGTGTCTGGTAGGACATTCCTGTTGTAAACACTGGTGTCTGGTAGGAGATCCCTGTTGTAAACACTGGTGTCTGGTAGGAGATCCCTGTTGTAAACACTGGTGTCTGGTAGGAGATCCCTGTTGTAAACACTGGTGTCTGGTAGGAGATCCCTGTTGTAAACACTGGTGTCTGGCAGGAGATCCCTGTTGTAAACACTGGGCCCTGTTTCTTGTACCTGGATAACTGAGTTAGCCGGATAACTTTAGCTGGATAACTGAGTTAGCCGGACTTTCCGGTTTCATGTACGTGGATTTTCCAAATCACCATGACAACAGATCCAAAAGTTTGAGCCTGGTCGAAAGCAGAGTTCAAGTTCAACTTAGCCTGAACCATCGCCACGCCCCCGCAAAGAAGTGACGGCCCGTTTCCTGAAACTATTCCCACAGTCTACGATCTGCATTATACCATTCTGAATTACGTTCTTGTGCTCCATTCTTCCAGAGGGGGCTTTTGAAATGTAAAATAGACCCAAAATGCTGATACTAAATTCACTTTGTCCTAAATAATGCACGTTATATATACCTTGGCGACGGTGGCGCTCGCTCGTGCGATGTACACATTATGTGGTTATTTTAATTGTAACTGGGATTAAGATGTCTGATGAGATGCGCTGTTTGACGGATTTGAGAAATTGAATGAGCCGTTGACGTCACATTAATGAATGAGGATAAAGAGATAAACTTCATTCATAACAAAGGATATTCTAAACACGGGTCTCTCGTTCATTAATGTATAAACAATGAATTTATCCCATCTGCCACAGTGGTCCAGCGGTAGTGCTCAAGCCTGCCAACCCAGCGACCGGGGTTCAAAAACCGGTCTTTCCAATATAATTTTTTTGAATATAATATTAATGATTATACGCCAAAGTAGCCTGGTTTTAAGTTAAAATATTATAAATCTACATGCATTGAGGATGTCATTCTTTATATAGCTCTCAACGTGCACCAAATTGAATTATTCCTATATTGCAAAAAGAAGGAGACGACTAGGGTCTTGAACCCCGGTCGTCTGTGTGAAAGTCAAAAGAACAACCCGTTAGACCACATTGGAGATAAGTTAAAGATTGACTATACATCAATCAATGGGTAAGAGAGCCGTATCGTAATTCTGTATAACAGTTAACTAATTATTTTCGCTAGCAAGATCTCATTTGATTATTCAATCCAGCAGGCAAGTTTAAAGAAATATAATCTGATTGATTGAGGTAATGAGGGACTTAAAATTAGCCTATAGATAACCCATTTAACTTGTCGGCGAGGCGATTGAGCCGTACTGCAATATGTTAATAAAGTTTTAAATCAATTAATCAATCAATGCCGCTAGAGAATCAGGATTTCTGCGATCGACACCTGCTGTCTTCTCAGCTGAGGCGGGCGCGCGCACTGATCCTGAGAATCAAGTCTGGCTTGAGTTAACGAGACTGAATCCACCTTCTTGGAACAGGAAAATCCCGGCTTCAAACATCGGGTTAACTGAAGCTGGATAATGACATCTTGATCGACTTAGTTGAACCACGTACAAGAAACAGGGCCCTGGGTGTCTGGCAGGAGATTCCTGTTGTAAACACTGGTGTCTGGTAGGACATTCATGTTGTAAACACTGGTGTCTGGTAGGAGATTCCTGTTGTAAACACTGGTGTCTGGCAGGACATTCCTGTTGTAAACACTGGTGTCTGGTAGGAGATCCCTGTTGTAAACACTGGTGTCTGGCAGGAGATCCCTGTTGTAAACACTGGTGTCTGGCAGGAGATCCCTGTTGTAAACACTGGTGTCTGGCAGGAGATTCCTGTTGTAAACACTGGTGTCTGGTAGGAGATTCCTGTTGTAAACACTGGTGTCTGGCAGGACATTCCTGTTGTAAACACTGGTGTCTGGCAGGACATTCCTGTTGTAAACACTGGTGTCTGGCAGGACATTCCTGGGCCCTATTCCCCGTACCTGGTTCAACTAAGTCGATCAAGATGTCATTATCCAGCTTCAGTTAACCCGATGTTTGAAGCCGGGATTTTCCTGTTCCTCGAAGGTGGATTCAGTCTCGTTAACTCAAGCCAGACTTGCGACCCAGGCTAAATGCGCGCGGCCGCTTCAGTTGAAAAGCCAGCACGTATCGATAGCAGAGAATCTGATTCTCTAGCGGCATTGATTGATTAATTGATTTAGAACTTTATTAACATATTGCAGTACGGCTCAATCGCCTCGCCGACAAGTTAAATGCGTTATCTATAGGCTAATTTCAAGTCCCTCATTACCTCAATCAATCAGATTATATTTCTTTAAACTTGCCTGCTGGATTGAATAATCAAATGAGATCTTGCTAGCGAAAATAATTAGTAAAACTGTTATACAGAATAACGATACGGCTCCCTTACCCATTGATTGATGTATGGTCGATCTTTTACTTATCTTCTCTGTGGTTTAACGGGTTGTTCTTTTGACTTTCACGCAGACGACCGGGGTTCGAGACCCAGTCGTCTCCTTCTTTTTGCAATATAGGAATAATTCAATTTGGTGCACGTTGAGAGCTATATAAAGAATGACATCCTCAATGCATGTAGATTTATAATATTTTAACTTAAAACTATGCTACCTTTGCGTATAATCATTAATATTATATTCCAAAAATGTATAATGGAAAGACAGGGATTTGAACCCCGGTCACTGGGTTGCCAGGATTGAGCACTACCGCTGAGCCACTGTGCCAGATGGGATAAATTCATTGTTTATACATTAGTGAACGAGAGACCCGTGTTTAGAATATTCTTTGTTTTGAATGAAGTTTTATCTCTTTATCCTCATTCATTAATGTGACGTCAACGGCTCATTCAATTTCTCAAATCCGTCAAACAGCGCATCTCATCAGACATCTTAATCCCAGTTACAATTAAAATAACCACATAATGTGTACATCGCACGAGCGAGCGCCACGGTATATATAACATGCATTATTTAGGACAAAGTGAATTTAGTATCAGCATTTTGGGTCTATTTTACATTTCAAAAGCCCCCTCTGGAAGAATGGAGCACAAAAACGTAATTCAGAATGGTATAATGCAGATCGTAGACTGTGGGAATAATTTCAGGAAACGGGCTGTCACTTCTTTGCGGGGGCGTGGCGATGGTTCAGGCTAACTTGAACTTAAACTCTGCTTTCGACCAGGCTCAAACTTTTGGATCTGTTGTCATGGTGATTTGGAAAATCCAGGTACGGGGAATCGGAAAGTCCGGCTTAAGTCAGACTTACCCGAAAGTTATCCGGCTAACTCAGTTATCCAGGTACGGGGAACGGGGCCCTGTTGTAAACACTGGTGTCTGGCAGGACATTCCTGTTGTAAACACTGGTGTCTGGTAGGAGACTCCTGTTGTAAACACTGGTGTCTGGCAGGACATTCCTGTTGTAAACACTGGTGTCTGGCAGGACATTCCTGTTCTAAACACTGGTGTCTGGTAGGAGACTCCTGTTGTAAACACTGGTGTCTGGTAGGAGATCCCTGTTCTAAACACTGGTGTCTGGTAGGATATCCCTGTTGTAAACACTGGTGTCTGGCAGGAGATCCCTGTTGTAAACACTGGTGTCTGGCAGGAGATCCCTGTTGTAAACACTGGTGTCTGGCAGGAGACTCCTGTTGTAAACACTGGTGTCTGGTAGGAGACTCCTGTTGTAAACACTGGTGTTTATTATAAGTTATAC
>NW_028174160.1:114008-124008 GCF_963971535.1 Notolepis coatsorum
TAGTAGTAGTAGTACTGATAAACAAGGAGTGGTGCGATTTAGGCAACACAAAGGAACTGTCTAACCACTGCTCCCCAGACCTGGAGTTTATCACGATAAAATGTCGACCCTTCTTCCTCCCAAGAGAGTTAACGTCCATCATCCTCATCGGAGTGTACATTCCACCACACGCGAACACTGGGGTCGCACTTTCAAAACTTCACGACGAGGTAAACAAACTCCAGGCAGCTAATGTTGACGCTGCCATTTTGGTCTTGGGGGATTTCAACAGCGCGCGTCTTAAAAAGGTGCTGCCGAATTTCTATCAGCATGTGACCTGTCCCACCAGAGGCGAGAACATATTAGACCATGTATACTCGCAATTTAAGAATGGGTACAAGTCACAGGCTCTTAGTCCATTCGGTAAAAGCGATCATGCCGCCATATTCCTTTTGCCAAAGTACAAACAGAGTCTCAAGCGAACGCCGGTGGTCTCGCGAGAGGTTAAGCGTTGGGCCGTGACGTCAGTGGAGTCACTCCAAGCAGTGCTGGGAAGCACAGAATGGAGTGTATTCCGTGATAACACAGCCAATATTAACGAATACACCGAAACGGTGATTGACTATGTCTGTACTCAGGTAGAAGTAATAATCCCCTCCACCAAAATTAATATCTACCCAAATCAAAAGCCCTGGGTAGACAAATCCGTCCGTGAGGCTCTGAAAGTGCGCACATCAGCATACAACACCGGGCTGGTGACAGGCAACATGGAAGAACACAAGATGGCAAGATACAACGTCAGGAGAGCTGTAATAGAGGCAAAACGGCGTTACAGGGATAAAGTTGAACTTCAGTTTGAACAGGCTGACTCTAGAGGCATGTGGCAGGGCCTCAGAACAATGACAGACTACAAAGGAACCCCCCTCAAACTGAACAGTGACATCTCCTTAGCAAATGATCTCAACTCCTTCTATGCGAGGTTTGAGGCTGTGAATAACAACACCAGCCTACAAACCACGGCAATGGGGGGGGGGGGTCTGCTGATGGAGACTCAGTGTTCAGGGTAACAGAGCATGAGGTGAGACGGATCTTTAAAAAAGTGGATATCAGGAAGGCAGCAGGACCGGACGGCATCCCCGGCCGCGTCCTAAAAGTCTGTGCCGACCAACTGGCCCCGGTATTCACTGACATCTTCAACCTGTCCTTGGAACAGGCCGTCATCCCCACCTGTCTGAAGAAGTCCACCATCATCCCTGTACCCAAAAAATCTACGCCCGCTTGCCTCAACGACTACCGCCCTGTAGCCCTCACCTCCATAGCCATGAAGTGCTTTGAGAAGCTAGTGAAGGGCTACATCTGTTCCTCCCTCCCCATCAACCTGGACCCTCTGCAATTTGCATATCGCCCCAACAGGTCCACGGAGGACGCCATAGCCCATGTGCTGCACACAGCAGCATCACATCTGGACAAGAGGCAGGGGAACTATGTGAGAATGCTGTTCATCGACTACAGCTCAGCATTCAATACCATAGTCCCCTCCAAACTCATAGCCAAGCTCAGGGACCTGGGCTTGAACTATGACCTGTGCCAGTGGGTCCTGGACTTCCTGACGGGCAGACCCCAGGTGGTAAGAGCCGGCAACTGCACCTCCTCATCCATCACGCTCAACATAGGGGCCCCCCAGGGCTGTGTTCTGAGCCCCCTCCTCTACTCCCAGTACACACATGACTGCGTAGCACAGCGGAACAACAACACCATCATCAAATTTGCTGATGACACAGTAGTGGTGGGCCTGATCTCTGCCAACGACAAAAGGGCCTACCTGGAAGAGGTAGAGAACCTGTCACAGTGGTGTCAGGAGAACTGCCTCTCCCTGAACGTCAGCAAAACAAAAGAGATGATTGTGGACTTCAGGAGGTCGGGGGTCAAGGACTACAGCCCCCTCAGCATCGACGGGGCACCAGTTGAGAGAGTGAACAGTTTCAAGTACCTCGGAGCCCACATATCCGAGGACTTGACATGGACCACACACATTGACAGTGTTGTGAAGAAGGCACGACAACGCCTCTACTTCCTCAGGCGCCTAAGGAAGTTCCAAGTCAGTCAGAAGATCCTTAGGAACTTCTACTCATGTACAATAGAGAGCATCCTGACCGGCAACATCACCTCCTGGTTTGGGAATAGCACTGCACAAGACCGTAGCAGACTACAAAGAGTGACACGTTCAGCCGAACGCACAATTAGAGGGGGGCTTCCCACCCTCCAGAACATTTACAACAAGCGGTGCAAGGGGAAGGCTAAGAGAATTATTAAGGACTCGAGCCACCCGAACAACTGCCTCTTTGAACTGCTGCCGTCAGGCAAGCGATACCGGAGTCTTATGGCGAGCACAGAAAGACTCAGAAGGAGCTTCTATCCCCAGGCCATCAGGCTGCTAAACGAACAATAATCGCTAAACGAACAATAATCACTATGCAACAACCATCAAATGCACACAGCACACACACCCACACGCACACACTCACTCAAACAAACAACACACTGCAGCACCCACTCTCCACACTTTAGATCACACAAACACACTTACACTTTATATTTATTGATAAAGGATTTGCACTACAACTCGTACACCTACTGTGAATTGTACCTAAACTGCACCTCGTCCATTTATGCCTTGCACTATATAGTATTGTATATTAGTACACTGCACAGTATTGTATATTGTATGGTAACTACGTCTACGAACATTGTACATATGTCTAAACTGAACACTGTGACCTCTTTTTTTACTTCTAATTTTTACTATGTTTTTATTTCATACTTATCTTGTCATGCACAGTCTCTGGAGCGCAACAGTAAGAAGCATTTTGTACAAAAGTATTCTGTACTTCTGTATGACAACTATTAAAGAAACTTGAAACTAGTAGTAGTAGCAGCAGCAGCAGTAGTAGTAGCAGCAGCAGCAGCAGCAGCAGTAGTAGTAGTAGTAGTAGTAGTAGTAGTAGTAGTAGTAGTAGTAGTAGTAGTAGTAGTAGTAGTAGCAGCAGTAGTAGTAGTAGTAGTAGTAGTAGTAGTAGTAGTAGTAGTAGTAGTAGTAGTAGTAGCAGCAGCAGCAGCAGCAGTAGTAGTAGCAGCAGTAGTAGTAGTAGTAGTAGTAGTAGTAGTAGTAGTAGTAGTAGTAGTAGTAGTAGTAGCAGCAGCAGCAGCAGCAGCAGCAGCAGCAGCAGCAGCAGCAGCAGCAGCAGTAGTAGTAGTAGTAGTAGTAGTAGTAGTAGTAGTAGTAGTAGTAGTAGTAGTAGTAGTAGTAGTAGTAGTAGCAGCAGCAGCAGCAGCAGCAGCAGCAGCAGCAGTAGTAGTAGTAGTAGTAGTAGTAGTAGTAGTAGTAGTAGTAGTAGTAGTAGTAGTAGTAGTAGTAGTAGTAGTAGTAGTAGTAGTAGTAGTAGTAGTAGCAGCAGTAGTAGTAGTAGTAATAGTAGCAGTAGTAGTAGTAGTAGTAGTAGTAGTAATAGTAGTAGTAGTAGTAGTAGTAGTAGTAGTAGTAGTAGTAGTAGTAGTAGTAGTAGTAGTAGTAGTAGTAGTAGTAGTAGTAGTAATCACACTATAAAGCTAGTTTAATATTTTTCTCAACTACAAAATGATCTCCAACAAGAGCTCACCTCAGATATTGATGAAATCAAACAACCAACCAACCAACTAACCAACCAACAACTCAACCAGCCAATTAACCACTCAACCAGCTCTGGTCTGCATCCCCTTAACAATTGTGTGTATTGAGCCGTACTGTATTGTACCCATTCTGCAATCTGTTAATAAAATGTTCATTCAATCAATCACCTTGTTAATATTTATTTACCTAATTTATGTGCAATCAGTTTAATTTCAGCTCAGTGTAGAGAAATGCACCGATACTAACGACACTGTTGACACCACGTATCCGCGACAACACTAGTCGTTTTGGGGGCCCACCACCCCCCCTGAAAAGAATCCTAGGGGAAACACTGGGGTCAGGGTTCCTGTGCCGGGACCCCTTCAGGCCCCCACCTGGGGAACAAGTGGGAGACATCTTTAGACATAAGACAAGGTGGAGAAAGACCTGTTCAGTCAGAGAGGGAAGACCTCTGTCTAGGTGATTGATTGATTGATTGATTGATTGAAAACTGTATTAACAGATTGCAGAATGGGTACAATACAGTACGGCTCAATACACACAATTGTTAAGGGGATGCAGACCAGAGATGCGTTCCACAGCAACACACCGATACAAGGTCACAATGCACCCCCCCCCCCTCCCCTCAACAACAGACATTACTCACACACCAAAAAGAAATGGAGCAAAGAGACTTTCTTCAGGGTGAATCCAGCTCAGACAAGGGCACCTTGTGCACTAATCCTGGAGAGAGAAGGGCCCAGCTCCCCCAGCAGGTGTGGTGACTTCCCACTCCCCCTCCGCCTGCCAGCCGCCCGCCTCACGCTGCCCCCCTCCAGCAACACTCCCCCTCCGCCTGCCAGCCGCCCGCCTCACGCTGCCCCCCTCCAGCAACACTCCCCCTCCGCCTGCCAGCCGCCCGCCTCACGCTGCCCCCCTCCAGCAACACTCCCCCTCCGCCTGCCAGCCGCCCGCCTCACGCTGCCCCCCTCCAGCAACACTCCCCCTCCGCCTGCCAGCCGCCCGCCTCACGCTGCCCCCCTGCAGCAACACTCCCCCTCCGCCTGCCAGCCGCCCGCCTCACGCTGCCCCCCTCCAGCAACACTCCCCCTCCGCCTGCCAGCCGCCCGCCTCACGCTGCCCCCCTCCAGCAACACTCCCCCCCCTCCTGCCAGCCGCCCGCCTCACGCTGCCCCCCTCCATGGTGACTTGGCGCTGCTGTGATGGCTGCCTTTCTGATCGCTCCGACGAGACTGTGCTTTATTTTGTTAATTTTTATAGTATTAGGAGTTTTATTTGCACCAACTGTTGGTGCATTATATGTGTATGACCGTCAGTCAATCATTGACATTGGATTACGGGAAACTTACCAACTGGATTACTCGCTGGATCAACTTTCCGAACCACATCAATGGCCGGAAGAAATCCTCCGGAGACTAGGACCGGATCCTTTGTTCCTAGACCCCAGGAAAAGACGTCGAGGAAAAAGGTCTGGGATCCGAAACAGGCTGAGATCCAGACGACACCGTACACCACTTCCCAGTATATTGCTAGCCAATGTACAATCAATAGACAATAAACTGGATGACATCCGAGCAAGGATTCAATATCAAAGAGACGTTAGGGACTGCAATGTCCTTTGCTTCACCGAAACTTGGCTAACACCGGAGGTTCCAGATCACGCGATTCAACCAACGGATCACTTCTTTATCCATAGGAAGGATCGGACACAATCAGAGTCCGGTAAACAACGTGGTGGAGGTATTGCCTTCATGTTTAACAAAAATTGGAGTGATCCAACGAATGTGAAGGAATTATCCAACTACTGCTCCCCAGAACTGGAATATATAACCATCAAGTGTCGTCCTTTCTTCCTCCCGAGGGAGTTAACGGCGATCGTCCTGGTCGGAGTGTATATTCCACCGCAAGCCAACAACAACGCCGCGCTCTCCAGACTACACGACGAGGTAAATAATATACAAGCGACGAACGTTAACGCCGCCATTTTAGTACTGGGAGATTTCAATAGCGCCAATCTGAGAAAGGTATTGCCTGATTTCTACCAGCATGTGACTTGCAACACCAGAGGCGGTAACATCCTAGATCACTGTTACACGCAATTTAAAGGTGGCTACAAGGCTCATTCTGATAGTGGCTTTGGCAAGTCAGATCACGCATCCATTTTCCTTACACCAAAGTACAGACAAAGAATTAAAAGTACTCCCGTAGTCTCGCGAGAGGTGCAGAAATGGGATGTGACGTCAGAGGATACGATCCGGTCAGTGTTCCACAACACAGACTGGATTGTATTCCGCGACACAGATAACATTAATGCCTACACGGAGACAGTGCTGGACTATGTCTGTACTAGGGTGAAAGAAACAATCCCCACTACCAAAATGAAAGTTTACCCAAATCAAAAACCCTGGGTAGACAAATCCGTCCGTGAAGCTCTGAGAGAGCGCACCAAAGCATACAATGACGGCCTAGTGGCAGGCAACATGAATGACCACAAGGTGGCGCAACACAACGTAAGGAGGACAGTGTCAGAGGCCAAACGGCGCTACAGGGATAAAATTGAACTCCAGTTTGAACAAGCTGACTCTAGAGCTATGTGGCAGGGGCTCAAAACGATGACAGACTACAAAGGCGCCTCCCTCAAACTGAACAATGACATCTCCTTAGCAAACGACCTCAATACCTTCTATGCGAGGTTTGATGCTGGTAATAACAACACCAGCTCACAAGCCTCGGCAATGGGGGGGGGGGGGTCGGCTGCTGATGGAGGCGCAGTGTTCAGGGTAACAGAGCATGAGGTGAGGCGGACCTTTAAAAAAGTGAATATCAGGAAGGCAGCAGGTCCGGACGGCATCCCCGGCCGCGTCCTAAAAGTCTGTGCCGACCAACTGGCCCCAGTATTCACTGACATATTTAACCTGTCCTTAGAACAGGCTGTCATCCCCACCTGCCTGAAGAAGTCCACTATTATCCCTGTACCCAAAAAATCCAAGCCTGCTTGCCTCAACGACTACCGCCCTGTAGCTCTCACCTCCATAGCCATGAAGTGCTTTGAGAAGCTAGTAAAGGGCTACATCTGCTCCTCCCTCCCCATCAACATGGACCCCCTGCAATTTGCATACCGCCCCAACAGGTCCACGGAGGACGCCATATCCCATGTGCTGCACACAGCAGCATCACACCTGGACAAGAGGCAGGGGAACTATGTGAGAATGCTATTCATCGACTACAGCTCGGCATTCAATACCATAGTCCCCTCCATACTCATAGCCAAGCTCAGGGACCTGGGCTTGGGCTATGACCTCTGCCAGTGGGTCTTGGACTTCCTGACTGGCAGACCCCAGGTGGTGAGAGCAGGCAACTGCACCTCCTCATCCATCACCCTCAACATAGGGGCCCCCCAGGGCTGTGTTCTGAGTCCCCTCCTCTACTCCCTGTACACACACGACTGTGTGGCTCAGCGGAGTAGCAATACAATCGTCAAATTTGCTGACGACACAGTGGTGGTGGGCCTGATCTCTGCCAACGACGAGAGGGCCTACCTGGAAGAGGTCAAGGTCCTGGCGGGATGGTGCCAGGAAAACAGCCTCTCCCTGAACGTCAGCAAAACAAAGGAGATGATTGTGGACTTCAGGAGGTCGGGGGTCAAGGACTACAGCCCCCTCAGCATCGACGGGGCACCGGTTGAGAGAGTCAACAGCTTCAAGTACCTCGGAGCCCACATATCCGAGGACTTGAAATGGACCATACACATTAACAGTGTGGTGAAGAAGGCACGACAACGCCTCTACTTCCTCAGGCGCCTAAGGAAGTTCCAAGTCAGCCAGAAGATCCTTAAGAACTTCTACTCATGTACAATAGAGAGCATCTTGACCGGCAACATCACCTCCTGGTTTGGGAATAGCACTGCAAAAGACCAAAGCAGACTACAAAGAGTGACACGTTCAGCCGAACGCACAATTGGAGGGGGGCTCCCCACTCTCCAGAACATTTACAACAAGCGTTGCAAGGGGAAGGCTAAGAGAATTATTAAGGACTCGAGCCACCCGAACAACTGCCTCTTTGAACTGCTGCCGTCAGGCAAGCGACACAGGAGTCTCAAGGCGAGCACAGAAAGACTCAGAAGTAGCTTCTATCCCCAGGCCATCAGGCTGCTAAACGAACAATGAATGAACACTACACAACAACAACCACCAAACACACATAGCACACACATCCACACGCACACACTCACTTTAAACAAACACACTGTAGCACCCACTACACACACTTTATAGCACACACCCACTTTAAACAAACACACTGTAGCACCCACTCCCCACACTTTATATTTATGGATGAAGGATTGCACTACAACTCGTACACCTTACTGTAAATTGTACCTAAAATTGTACCTCATCCCATTTCTGCTTTGCACTAGATAGTACTGTACATTAGTACACTGCATAGTATTGTGTATTGTATATTATATGGTAACTCAGAACATTGTACATATGTCTATACCGAACAACTGTGACCTCATTCTTCTTCTAAATTCATGCTATATTATGTTATTATGTTATTTGATACTATCTTGTCTAGCACAGTCTCTGGAGCGTAACAGTAAGAAGCATTTTGTATGAAAGTATTCTGTACTTCTGTATGACAACTATTAAAGAACTTGAACTTGAACTTGAACTCCAGCAACACTCCCCCCCTCCTGCCAGCCGCCCGCCTCACGCTGCCCCCCTCCAGCAACACTCCCCCTCCAGCAACACTCCCCCCCCTCCTGCCAGCCGCCCGCCTCACGCTGCCCCCCTCCAGCAACACTCCCCCTCCAGCAACACTCCCCCCCCTCCTGCCAGCCGCCCGCCTCACGCTGCCCCCCTCCAGCAACACTCCCCCTCCAGCAACACTCCCCCCCCTCCTGCCAGTCGCCCGCCTCACGCTGCCCCCCTCCAGCAACACTCCCCCCCTCCTGCCAGCCGCCCGCCTCACGCTGCCCCCCCCTCCAGCAACACTCCCCCCCCTCCTGCCAGTCGCCCGCCTCACGCTGCCCCCCTCCAGCAACACTCCCCCCCTCCTGCCAGCCGCCCGCCTCACGCTGCCCCCCTCCAGCAACACTCCCCCTCCTCCTGCCAGCCGCCCGCCTCACGCTGCCCCCCTCCAGCAACACTCCCCCCCTCCTGCCAGCCGCCCGCCTCACGCTGCCCCCCTCCAGCAACACTCCCCCCCCTCCTGCCAGCCGCCCGCCTCACGCTGCCCCCCTCCAGCAACACTCCCCCCCTCCTGCCAGCCGCCCGCCTCACGCTGCCCCCCTCCCCCTTCGTTTTAGTTAGTTCGTTTTTTTGCGTTCGTTTTTTTGCGTTCGTTTTTTTGCGTTCGTTTGTTTTTTGTTTTAGTTCGTAAATTTTTTTGCGTTCGTTTTTTGCGTTATTGTTTTAGTTAGTTCATTCTTTTGCGTTCGTTTTTTTCGTTATTTTTTTTTTTCTTTTAGTTCGTAAATTTTTTTGCGTTCGTTTTTTTTCTTTATTTTTTTTGCGTTTTCGTTTTAGTTCGTTAATTTTTTTGCCTTTTTTAGTTTGTTTGTTTTTTTGCGTTTTTTTGTTTGACCCTTCCTTCCTTCCTGCTGACCTAGTGGTGTGTTTCAGAACCCGAGCCGACGGCCTCAGAGGTGTCTAGCACAGGTCTCACCGCTGACTTAGAGACTAAAGACTCTCCTCCCCCCCCCCCCCCCCCTCCCAAAACTCTCTAAAACTGGAGCCAGGGGGTTGACATATTGCTATGGAACATGTACGGGGAGACTGTCTCTCGAGCCAGGGGTTGACATGTCGTTAGAGGACGGGAAGACTGGTGGAAATAGCCACGAGACGACGTGAGCAAAATGATGTTGTCTGAGAAGAGGAGCTCAGCTTTCCTACCGCCAGCCTGTTACCATGACCACCACGCTGCACTCCTCCTCCCCTTGAGCAACACACTTAACCCCTAACTGGCACCTGGCATGGTCGCCTCCGCCGTCGGTGTGTCAGTGAATGTGTGAGTGAACGGGTCAAATGTGAGGAACAAATTGTAAAGCGATTTGGATAAAAGCTGCTATATAAATACACCATTTACCATTTATTTACCATTTAGAGGAGAGTTCTTTCACCAATACACTACCACCCGTGTTATGGTTAAGGTTGGTTTTATGGTTTGCTTGATTGATTGATTGATTGATTGATTTTATTCATGAGTCCAAAGACACAACAAATCCAAGGGCATGACATGCAAAAGTGACAACACTTATTTCCAGCTTAATGGTTATGGTTAGTTAGGGTATAAAGTTGTAATAAGGGTTAGTTAGGGTTTAGGGTTACGGTCAGTTTAAGGTAACCGTGT
>NW_028174160.1:126508-199008 GCF_963971535.1 Notolepis coatsorum
GCTACCTCTTTTAGGTGACACTGTCCAGGAGAAGCTAGCATACTAACCTACCTCTTTTAGGTGACACTGTCCAGGAGAAGCTAGCATACTAAGCTACCTCTTTTAGGTGACACTGTCCAGGAGAAGCTAGCATACTAACCTCTTTTAGGTGACACTGTCCAGGAGAAGCTAGCATACTAAGCTACCTCTTTTAGGTGACACTGTCCAGGAGAAGCTAGCATACTAAGCTACCTCTTTTAGGTGACACTGTCCAGGAGAAGCTAGCATACTAACCTCTTTTAGGTGACACTGTCCAGGAGAAGCTAGCATACTAAGCTCTTTTAGGTGACACTGTCCAGGAGAAGCTAGCATACTAAGCTACCTCTTTTAGGTGACACTGTCCAGGAGAAGCTAGCATACTAAGCTCTTTTAGGTGACACTGTCCAGGAGAAGCTAGCATACTAAGCTACCTCTTTTAGGTGACACTGTCCAGGAGAAGCTAGCATACTAAGCTCTTTTAGGTGACACTGTCCAGGAGAAGCTAGCATACTAAGCTCTTTTAGGTGACACTGTCCAGGAGAAGCTAGCATACTAAGCTCTTTTAGGTGACACTGTCCAGGAGAAGCTAGCATACTAAGCCACCTCTTTTAGGTGACACTGTCCAGGATAAGCTAGCATACTAAGCTACCTCTTTTAGGTGACACTGTCCAGGAGAAGCTAGCATACTAAGCTACCTCTTTTAGGTGACACTGTCCAGGAGAAGCTAGCATACTAACCTCTTTTAGGTGACACTGTCCAGGAGAAGCTAGCATACTAAGCTACCTCTTTTAGGTGACACTGTCCAGGAGAAGCTAGCATACTAAGCTACCTCTTTTAGGTGACACTGTCCAGGAGAAGCTAGCATACTAAGCTACCTCTTTTAGGTGACACTGTCCAGGGGAAGCTAGCATACTAACCTCTTTTAGGTGACACTGTCCAGGAGAAGCTAGCATACTAAGTGTAACTGAGGGGTACAATTCCCTGACTGTATTGATAAGTATGGTATCATTAAACCACTACCGCTTTATGTACTTTAATTACTGGCCATACAGTACATGATATCTGAATATGATGAACACTTTCCACAATGAAATCGGTTCCACACAAAGTAATTATTAAGTATTTAATGGAGCAAAAGGTACATCATACACTTTATATTATACTTTGAATGCACTTGTAAGGCAAAGGAATGTGCGTAGGCAAATCAACAATGAACGTCCATTCTCTGGTTACGCAGGAGGTAATTACAACCTGAATCTTAGGGAATTATATCTATGGTACACTAGTAATATAGCGGGAGGTACTGGAAGGGTCCCCCCGTAGTAAGCCGGCAGGGGTGGGGGGTCTGTCGGTAGTAGAACATCTGGTCAACGATGACTAAAGAGACTCCGAGTACAGGAGACGGTGCGATAGCCTCTTGATCCACAGACGAATACAGCTGTTCTCTGTAGACTGTAGCTCCACAGTGAAGAAAGCTAGTCGGCCTCAGACTCTCTGAGGCGCCGACTCGACTTGACTCCTCGCGGGGTAAATCCAACACGTGCAGGCGTCGGCGATTATCCGCTCCATAAATCACAGGACCAAAGCAAATATATTCCAGCCGCAAAGGGCTATGTAGTCGTCGGGTAGATTAATCCAGTGTACAGGTCCACACGGTTCTCGTCTAGGTCTCCTCGGGTGAAAGCGCCATGTGGTCAGCCCAGCCTGGATAAGAACTCTAGCTAAATACGAGGAAGCGTTGGAGATGCTGGTCACTGTAGAACTCTAACCGCACGATACACTATACACAAATAGACTATTATTGACTTAACCCTTAGAAGTCTAACCTAAATAGCTCCTCCTCCTGAGAATTTCCCCCTTTTTTTTTGTTACATAATATAAAATTACAGATTCATACCTTCAAAATAAGCCATCAATTGTCAAATTTGAGACGATAGTTTTCAATCAATGTCCTATCAAACATTCTGGTAAAATCCTAACACCTTTTCAGTATAGGACTTTGAACTAGATCCAAGTTCATTCAGCTATCTGATGAGAGAACTACACTCCCAGAATTCAATGTGATCATTGTCACTAGAACCATTTCACACCTGGAGCAAAGGCCCAGTCATTCCTTTGTTATTCCAGTGAATGGACCCAGCAGGAGGCCTAGCCTAGCGACAAGCGGCCACTACATAGTTGGGTATTGAAAAAATGCTCATATCCAAAAGTAGTAGATAGATATAGGTCATACATGTAGGTATGCACTTGTCCTAATATACTAACCTACACTGTAGCACTCAACACTTTGATGAACATTGTTACTCAGCTGATAGAGGTGTGCCCTTCCTCAATAAAGCCAGAGAGAGAGAGAGAGAGAGAGAGAGAGAGAGAGAGAGAGAGAGAGATAGAGAGAGAGAGATGGTATTTACAGTACTGTACCATATCACATACCATATCACCTTTTGCAGCATACCATGATTACTTATATTGAGATGTTTCAGTACAGTGGATGGTACAGTATATACAGTAAAGTACAGTATATATAGTACTGTAAGAAAAAGAAGCAAACCAATAACAATTTGTGGTTGTATTTCTCTAGAATGAGAGAGAGAGAGAGAGAGAGAGAGAGAGAGAGAGAGAGAGAGAGAGAGAGAGAGAGAGAGAGAGAGAGAGAGAGAAAGAAAGAAAGAAAGAAAGAAAGAAAGAAAGAAAGAAAGAAAGAAAGAAAGAAAGAAAGAAAGAAAGAAAGAAAGAATTATTATTGCAGCGATTTTCACTGTTGACTTTTATTTTACTGGCCATCTTTGAACATGCCATATTTTTCTACTAACTGCCTGCTGGCAAAACTATGCTACTCGCTACAGTACCTGCAGATTAGACTACCTGTATATGCGCTGTCAACTCTCGCTCTGACTCCAACCCGTTGAAAGAGACAACACGCATTTCGTGAAGACCCGCCCTACTCTGCCTCTGATTCGCAGACTGTGGGTGGGGGGGCGGGATTCTGACGGGACTCTGAATATGATTGGACCAAAGCAGTAGACAGACACAGGCAGTTGGAGCAGTGCAGGCGGACAGACAGGAGCTTGCAGAGGAGATAGCGGAGAATTTCGAGGATACCTGCTATACGCACTGATGACAGGATATATTTCCTTCCACTTGGTATCACTCTCGAATCACGTTTCAACCACTAACGTTGCTGCCATGAGCCTTCGCTATGGTAGCCTACAAGTGATAAAATAAATAAAACGCCCAACTCGCTGTACAAGAAATTCCTTCTGTGTGTGTGTGTGTGTGTGCTCTACTGGGCGCACCTTTCTACTCTAGAAAACTGCGAGATAACTCATCATAACTCGTACACACAAGCACTCTGTCTCTACTCATACAGTAGTTGATGTTTTAGCGCGACGTGGGTATATACACGGGCGAGGATGAAAAGCATGTTAGACTACTTTTTATTCATAAGTTAACGTTCCGTCGGGTCCGCGTGTATTCTCGAGAATGATAATAATAATAATGCAGGACCTCTTCAGATTATATTATCAACGACAGACAGTGAGAAACACAACCCCCCCCCCCTCTCGCGCTGAAGAATATGTATATTAGATCACTCAGTGATTAACACCTATGCGCTGTGTGTGTGTGCGCGCGTGCATGTACGTGACGCGTTGTAGTTTCGGGGGAATACAGGGATATTTAGAACTATACAATTGAGCAAGAATTAAACATATTTACAAGTCGTATTATGTTTAGCAAGTAAGGATACATATAGATTACACTATTATGCACTCGAAATTGTCTTTGTGCTATTTTTACAGATTTTTGAAAAACGGGACTTCCTGAGCATTTGTGAGAGATTCTAATTCTTTTGTTCTCCGCCCACGGGAGCAATAGGCCCCGTTGACTTCTAAGGGTTAATAGAAATATGTCGCACTCGAAGGTATAGCGCCAAACTCTGACAATTCAGTTATCAATTCGCACGCGGTCTCAATGCTATTCTGGGGCCAAACAGGCCATACTTCACCGCACGTTGTATCGTGGGTGAGGCTTCACTTTTAGTTGCTAAGTGCTTCTGTATTCACCTGCGCTATATTTATATGCCCGGTGAACAAACTAGTGCCAATCTCATTTCTGTCGCCGTATCCCTGGGCAAGGCCGGGCATGCACAGACATGTCGTGTCGGTGACTTTGAACCTGGCTCCGGAGGCCGGTCCCTGGCGCCGGTGGACCGATGTCCAATAGGAGAATGAAATATTATGGTCTGGACTAGGCTAAAGGGACATTCCGTGTATATGTACAAGGAATATACAAGGGATATCAAACGATATACAAATACTATGCAATATATATCAATAAATAAATATATATATTCGGTTTAATCTGATCCTTTGTAACAGCCGCCCCCTAATTAGTCCCACCTAATTAGCTAAGCAGAGACAGATTAACCGCACTGTCCACTACTCAATGTCTGTTGTGAGGGTCGGTCAGTTCACAAAGTCATGGGGTCATGGTCGTCATCGATAGTATCGGGGAGCCTTGGCAGTTCTATTAGCCTCGCCACGGGTCGGGTGTAGATCCGCCCTTGGACGAGCACTTCGGCTGCTCGGACCTTTCCGTCGGCACCGGTGATCACTTTGCTTACGCGGCCAGCCGGCCACATCGCTCGGGGTAGTGACTGGTCGATAATCATGACGACTGTTCCTTCTGTCAAATTGTCTCTCTCTTTCACCCATTTCTGGCGGGTCTGTAGAGACGGTAGGTAGTGGAGTAGGAAGCTGTTCCAAAACTTGTCAGCTAATACTTGACTGTACCTCCACATTCTTCGGCCGTTCGCTTCTTCAGGCCTGTACATTGTCTGGGGTAGCGCGGGGTCCAGCCGCCCCATCAAGAGTGTGTTGGGGGTGACTGGGTCGACATCTGCTACATCACTTGAGACGTAACCGAGGGGCTTTGAGTTCTATACTCCCTCGATCTCCGTGAGGACTGTCATTAAGACTTCTTCCGCCACGGTCTGGGCCCCAAGCACGGCGTACAGGGCTGTCTTTATTGAACGTACTTCTCGTTCCCAAGTTCCACCGAAGTGAGGTGCGTTCGGGGGATTAAACTGGAAGTCAATCTGGGATGGAGCGAGGTGGGTCTTAAGTTCTGGGCCCATAGCTTGGAAGCTCTCTCTCAGCTCTCTTTCTCCGCCTTTGAAGTTTGTCCCGTGATCAGACAATAATATAGACGGTTTGCCTTTCCGCGATGTGAATCTTCGGAAGGCCATAAGGAATGAGTCTGTGCTCATGGTTGGAAGGAGTTCTATATGCATCGCTCGGGTGGTCATGCATTTGAATACAATACCCCACCGCTTCTCGGTTCCTCTTCCTTTCTTTATATACAGCGGGCCGAAACAGTCCATACCGGTGGAGTGAAAAGGCTTGTCGCCGAGTCGGAGGCGACAGGGAGGTAGGTCAGCCATCCGGGGTATACTGGGCTGCGCTCGCCACTTACGACAGTCTAGACAGGTTCGCTGGAAGCGCCGCACTGCTTCTCTCCCTTGCAGTATCCAATAACGACGTCTGATCTCCGCGAAGACTCTCTCTGCCCCTGCGTGGTGCACATCCTCGTCGTATTTCTTTATGATCAGCTCTGTGACCTTGTGTCGGCTGTTTAAGACTATCGGGTACTTGACGTCATCCGGTAAGTCTGGAGCTCTCCGCAGACGACCACCCACTCTGATGAGACTATGGGCGTCGCTCTCGGGGGCTAGGTGGAGCAGTCTGCTGTCTGATGGGACGGGCTTTGCTCCCTGTAGACAGTCTAGCTCATCGGGGAACGAGTCTCTCTGGGCTCGTTGTAGTAGAAGAAGTTCTGCTTCTTCGTAGTCAGCTGCTGTAATGTCAGTAGTGGGCTGAACCTCTGGGTGGTGCCACAGGAATGTCTTTAGCTGCGCACTCTCTAGGGTGAGGCAATCGTCTATGTCGGGGTCTGTGGAGACGAGTGTGTTCAATCCACAGAACATAGATTTCTTGTTTCGGCCTCCTCTTTACTCGCCTCCCGTGGGGTGGGTGTAGGCCACTCTTCTTCCGGGAGCTTGAGGAACTCTGGCCCGTCACTGTATAGGTTGTGACGGGTGAGGTCATCCAGGGACATTCCCCGGGTGATGACGTCAGCTGGGTTGTGTTTTGTGTCCACATACCTCCAGCTTGCTACTTCTGTTAGCTCTTGAATCTCTGTGACTCTGACTCCCACGAAGACCTTGTATCTGCACGAATCAGACCGGATCCATGTGAGTACTGTGGTGGAGTCTGACCACAAGATTGTTCTTTGCACCGGAATGGTGAGTTCACGTTGGATTAACGTGGCGAGCTGCGCTCCTGCTAGGGCTGCGCAGAGCTCTAGACGCGGGATAGATTGTTGCTTTCATGGGGCTATTCTTGAGCGAGCCAGGATGAAAGCAGTATGTATTTCTCCTCCCTCCTCTCGGGCACGCAAGTAGGCCACCGAACCGTAGGCTACTTCGGAGGCGTCGCTGAAGACGTGCAGGTCCATCCGGCATGTCTCCGGCCTCACTGTGGGTGGGAAGTAGCTGCAGCGTATGTTGACACCTGGGAGTGAGCTGAGTTCCGTCTCCCACTCTCTCCATGTGGATGCAAGGTGTTCGGGTATGGGGTCGTCCCAGCCCTGGTCCTTGTCCCATAACGCTCTTACAATCATCTTTGCCCTGGTGGTGTAAGGTAGAATACATCCCAACGGGTCATATTGTCTGGCGAGTGTTCTGTATACACTCCGTCTGGTGGTCGGTAGTGCAGTCGACCTTCCCTGCTCCTTGGTCAGGGGTGTGTGTTTATAATGGAGCGAGTCTGTTTTAAAGCGCCAGACCAGTCCTAGTGTCATTTCTTGGGCTTCTCCTGGGATGGTCGCCATCCAGGTCTCGCTGCTTGCTGCCTTGTCCTCGGGGGAGAGGCTGCGCAATACTTGTGGGTCGCTGCTGGCCCACTGCCTGAGATCAAAGCCGCCTTTGATCAGGGAGGCGCGGAGCTTGAGTAGAAGAGCCTCGGCTTCTTCTGGCGTCGAGACGCTTTGCAGACAGTTGTCCACGTAGAAACTATTTCCTACACTTTGTCGGACCTCTTCATCTGCTGCTGGGTCCTCTGCGACGTGTTTTTGCAGTGCAAACGTAGCACAGCATGGGCTGCATGTGGTTCCGAAAGGGAGGACTTCCCATTGATAGATGGCTGGTTGCTCATCCCCGATCCTCTCTCTCCATAGGAACCGCAGCAGGGGCTTGTCCTCCTCCACTAGTCTCACCTGCAGGAACATCCCTTTGATGTCGCCGCTGATGGCCACCTTGTCCTGGCGGAAACGTAGTAACACGCCTAGTAGAGAGGGGCCGAGTGTTGGGCCGGGCAAGAGCTCTTTATTCAGATTTTGTGATCCGATCTGGTAGCTGCAGTTGAACACAATACGATCCTTGCCGTTGTGGTGGACTTTGTGGTGCGGCACGTACCATGATTCGGTCGTCTGATCGGCCTCTTTAATGTCAATTTTCTTTATGTGTCCCGCTGTGATTAGCTTGTTAATCTCAGCGCGGTACACAGTCTCTTGAGTGGGGTCTCTGGCTAGGCGCCGCTCTGTGTTCAATAGATACCGCTCCGTCGCTTCTTTTGTGGCGTGGAAGGTAGGCATACCCTCTCGCCTCAGGAGTGGAGTTGCGTATCTCATCACTCCGTTGACTTTGACTCTCTTTGTCCCTTGCTCGAGGAGGGCTATAGCGTAAATGTCTTCCTTGGAACGAATGTCTTTCTTTTCGTTCTTAAAGGGCATTGTCTCTAGTGTCCATAGCCTCTCGACATGCTGTAGGAGGGTGGTGTCTTCTTCTGTCACTCTGGAGTGGAGGCAGCTAGTGGCTGCTGTTCGGTTAAGAGACTTAGCGAGGGGGCCTTGTAATGTCCATCCTAGGCGGGTCTCGACTGCTGCAGGACAGCCTCTGGGTCCTGTGTGGACCCGGTCTATCGGGACTACGAGGTCTGCATGGTCGGAGCCTATCAGCAGGGTCGGGGTAGCACCGTCTATGAGCGGGATAGGTAGTTGACGCAGGTGCACATATTTATCCATCAGCTTGGCGATGGGGTAGGTGTACTGCGACAGACCTATTTCTTGGCTGGTGAAAGCATTAGTAATCCTATACCGTCTCTCTGGCTGCCCGCTTGCTGCGATAGTGAAGGAGACATTCTCGCCCTTTATCGTCTTTAGATCTCTTCTTATTGTCCGAATCGTCATCTGGTTTTCGCTCCCCCGCAGCCCCAGCTGGGCCGCAGCGGACGCGAGGAGAAGGGTCTTCTCTGACCCGTCGTCAAGGACGGCGTAAGTGTCCATGACCTTATCTTGGTAACTCAGTGTTACGCGGACCACCTTTAAGAGCACCTGGGCGCCCCCGCTGCTGGCGGGGTCAATGTACATAACACTTGCCTTTGTGCTACTTGAGGGTGCAGGCTTTCTTCTGTTACTGTCGTGTAGGACATCTAGGTGGGCTCCGTCACACCGACTACACCTCTTCTTTAAGCGGCAATCGGCTGCCATGTGACTGCGCGCACATCGGTAACAGCGTCGGTTGGACTTTATCCATTGACTCACCTCGTCGGCGGTCATTTTCTTGAACATGTCACATTGTGACAACCAGTGTTCCTTTTCGCAGTATGGGCACACCATCTTCCACTTCTCTTTCCTCGAGGGGGTACTGTGGTTCTTGCTGCTCGGTACTGATTCTGATTGGTGCATGACAGTCACCAATCTTCGGCCATCGTTTGCTCTCCTAGGTCCCTCTCTGGAGCTTGGTGTGCTCCGCGTGAACGTATCCAACCGTAGGCTGTTGACTTCTCTCGCTAGGAAGTCGGCTAGGTCTAGGAGGGATGGCTCGGGACCGTTAGGATCACGGTGGTCTCTTTGCCGCCTGAAGCGCTCCTGTCGGGCGGGCGGAAGCTTCTCTAAAATCCTCTCGACATTAGAGTTTGCGTACAGTTCGTGCATACCCTTTTCTCTTTGCGCCCCCAGCATCCCTACCAGGGATTGTACCTTGATAGACAGGTCATCTAGTGAGCGATTGTCTGTGGCTGGGGGTAGGCGGTCAATATGCCTTATCTCTTGTATTACGTAGTCCCATATGCATCCATATCTTTGGTCGAGTGCTGCTAGAGCCGCTGTGTATGGGGTAGTAGAGGTGGCATAGGCCAGCGCTATATTGTGCGCTCGGGGCACCTTGAGGTGCTTCAATAGGATAGCATACTTGTGGCGTTCATCAGCTACATCGGCCATCATTGTCTCTAAGCACATTCGCAGCTCCGTGTACTGTGCTCTGTTCTCATGGGTGAAGTCTGGAAACGTCGGTGTGCCAATGTATGATGCCGTGGATGGCTGGCACATCGGTGAGCGTTGGAAGAGAGGCCTCCTAGGCGAGTCTCCTCTTACGCCTCTTGGTGGGCTGGTACCGGCGGGGTACCATGGCCCGCGTATCCAGGTGCTATTCCTCGGGGCTGGTCGTGCGTCAAGCTCACCCGTGAATTGAGTCGGGGGTCTGTAGCGCAGAGCCGCGGGGGTAGAGCCTGGGCTGTACTGGACCTCCTGTTCCTGTGGAGTACTGTGCTGCTGTCGGGCTTGACTCTCCTCCTCTCCCTCTTCTTCTTCCTCTGGCAGGTCCTCTAGATCCTGTAGTCGTCTATTTAGCCTCTCCGCGGTGTATACCGTTTCTTCCCTGTAGCTGGGTCTCACTTGGACCGGTCGGGGAAGGAGTTCGGAGGGGGGTATAGGCTCTCTCTGGTGGTCGGGCTCAGGGTCGCTTGATCGGGTAGGGGAGGGTGCCCTTGACCCGTGTCTTGACGAGGCCCTGGAACCCCGTGCGGAGGGAGGGGGTGTTGCCCTGGCGATCAGCTGCTCCATTAGCTGCGCTTGTAATCGGTCGCGCTCGGCTTCGCGCTTGGTGAGAGCGAGGTCGCGCTCTGATTCTCTCTGGGCACCGGCAGCGGCACGCTGGGCTTCGGCGGCGGCGCGCTGGGCTTCGGCGGCGGCGCGCTGGGCTTCTCTTTGGGCACCGGCAGCGGCGCGCTGGGCTTCGGCGCGGTCCCTTACCATATTCTCTTCCGTTTGAAGGCGTCTAATCTCTAGACGTATACGATCTTCGTCGCTCCGTTGCTGCGCTTGAAGGCGATCTCTTTCCATGGAAGAATGTTCGCGCTCACTAAGCGTCTGTGCTTGGAGTCGATCGCGCTCTGTTGAGGCTGCTAGGCTGGCGAGGAATGCCTGTGCCAGCATCTTGTCCGCCTCGCTGGGGGAAGACGCTGGTTGAGGTGATCCGCTCCTGGCAGTACTCGTTAGAGATCTGTTCTCGTGTGGGGAGTCCTGGAGATCCATCTCCGGGGTGCTCTCCTCTTCTTGCTGCGGGTAGAGTTCCATCCCTGGAGGGCTGTCTTTCTCCTGGAGCTCTCCGGGGACTACTTCTTCGGTCTTGGCGGGGGGTAAAGTCGTGTCGGGTCCCTCCTGGTCCCTACCGTGAGCTTGGTCAGTTACATTAGAACCCACTAGGGCCTCTGTTGGCGGGGTAGCCTGGTCGATAGGGTCGGACATAATTTTACTTTCTACTTTTTCCGCGTTTACCGTCTGTAGAAGGCTAGGTAGTATACTGGCAACGTAATCCTCTAAGTACTGAGGTGTCTGCCGTCTACGCTGCGGGCAATCTACTTTAGGAGGACCGTTTTGTGGAGTGTTCATCATAGGCCATGTCAATATTAATACCACTATATTAATATTACACTAGTTACCCTCCGGCTCGAAGGACCAATTGTAACTGAGGGGTACAATTCCCTGACTGTATTGATAAGTATGGTATCATTAAACCACTACCGCTTTATGTACTTTAATTACTGGCCATACAGTACATGATATCTGAATATGATGAACACTTTCCACAATGAAATCGGTTCCACACAAAGTAATTATTAAGTATTTAATGGAGCAAAAGGTACATCATACACTTTATATTATACTTTGAATGCACTTGTAAGGCAAAGGAATGTGCGTAGGCAAATCAACAATGAACGTCCATTCTCTGGTTACGCAGGAGGTAATTACAACCTGAATCTTAGGGAATTATATCTATGGTACACTAGTAATATAGCGGGAGGTACTGGAAGGGTCCCCCCGGTAGTAAGCCGGCAGGGGTGGGGGGTCTGTCGGTAGTAGAACGTCTGGTCAACGATGACTAAAGAGACTCCGAGTACAGGAGACGGTGCGATAGCCTCTTGATCCACAGACGAATACAGCTGTTCTCTGTAGACTGTAGCTCCACAGTGAAGAAAGCTAGTCGGCCTCAGACTCTCTGAGGCGCCGACTCGACTTGACTCCTCGCGGGGTAAATCCAACACATGCAGGCGTCGGCGATTATCCGCTCCATAAATCACAGGACCAAAGCAAATATATTCCAGCCGCAAAGGGTAGTCGTCGGGTAGATTAATCCAGTGTACAGGTCCACACGGTTCTCGTCTAGGTCTCCTCGGGTGAAAGCGCCATGTGGTCAGCCCAGCCTGGATAAGAACTCTAGCTAAATACGAGGAAGCGTTGGAGATGCTGGTCACTGTAGAACTCTAACCGCACGATACACTATACACAAATAGACTATTATTGACTTAATAGAAATATGTCGCACTCGAAGGTATAGCGCCAAACTCTGACAATTCAGTTATCAATTCGCACGCGGTCTCAATGCTATTCTGGGGCCAAACAGGCCATACTTCACCGCACGTTGTATCGTGGGTGAGGCTTCACTTTTAGTTGCTAAGTGCTTCTGTATTCACCTGCGCTATATTTATATGCCCGGTGAACAAACTAGTGCCAATCTCATTTCTGTCGCCGTATCCCTGGGCAAGGCCGGGCATGCACAGACATGTCGTGTCGGTGACTTTGAACCTGGCTCCGGAGGCCGGTCCCTGGCGCCGGTGGACCGCTGTCCAATAGGAGAATGAAATATTATGGTCTGGACTAGGCTAAAGGGACATTCCGTGTATATGTACAAGGAATATACAAGGGATATCAAACGATATACAAATACTATGCAATATATATCAATAAATAAATATATATATTCGGTTTAATCTGATCCTTTGTAACACTAAGCTCTTTTAGGTGACACTGTCCAGGGGAAGCTAGCATACTAACCTCTTTTAGGTGACACTGTCCAGGAGAAGCTAGCATACTAAGCTACCTCTTTTAGGTGACACTGTCCAGGGGAAGCTAGCATACTAAGCTCTTTTAGGTGACACTGTCCAGGAGAAGCTAGCATACTAAGCTACCTCTTTTAGGTGACACTGTCCAGGAGAAGCTAGCATACTAAGCTACCTCTTTTAGGTGACACTGTCCAGGAGAAGCTAGCATACTAAGCTACCTCTTTTAGGTGACACTGTCCAGGAGAAGCTAGCATACTAAGCTACCTCTTTTAGGTGACACTGTCCAGGAGAAGCTAGCATACTAAGCTACCTCTTTTAGGTGACACTGTCCAGGAGAAGCTAGCATACTAAGCTACCTCTTTTAGGTGACACTGTCCAGGAGAAGCTAGCATACTAAGCTACCTCTTTTAGGTGACACTGTCCAGGGGAAGCTAGCATACTAAGCTACCTCTTTTAGGTGACACTGTCCAGGAGAAGCTAGCATACTAAGCTACCTCTTTTAGGTGACACTGCCCAGGAGAAGCTAACATACTAACCTCTTTTAGGTGACACTGTCCAGGAGAAGCTAGCATACTAAGCTACCTCTTTTAGGTGACACTGTCCAGGAGAAGCTAGCATACTAAGCTACCTCTTTTAGGTGACACTGTCCAGGAGAAGCTAGCATACTAAGCTACCTCTTTTAGGTGACACTGTCCAGGAGAAGCTAGCATACTAAGCTACCTCTTTTAGGTGACACTGTCCAGGAGAAGCTAGCATACTAAGCTACCTCTTTTAGGTGACACTGTCCAGGAGAAGCTAGCATACTAAGCTACCTCTTTTAGGTGACACTGTCCAGGAGAAGCTAGCATACTAAGCTACCTCTTTTAGGTGACACTGTCCAGGAGAAGCTAGCATACTAAGCTACCTCTTTTAGGTGACACTGTCCAGGAGAAGCTAGCATACTAAGCTACCTCTTTTAGGTGACACTGTCCAGGAGAAGCTAGCATACTAAGCTACCTCTTTTAGGTGACACTGTCCAGGAGAAGCTAGCATACTAAGCTACCTCTTTTAGGTGACACTGTCCAGGAGAAGCTAGCATACTAAGCTACCTCTTTTAGGTGACACTGTCCAGGAGAAGCTAGCATACTAAGCTACCTCTTTTAGGTGACACTGTCCAGGAGAAGCTAGCATACTAAGCCTCTTTTAGGTGACACTGTCCAGGAGAAGCTAGCATACTAAGCTCTTTTAGGTGACACTGTCCAGGAGAAGCTAGCATACTAAGCTACCTCTTTTAGGTGACACTGTCCAGGAGAAGCTAGCATACTAAGCTCTTTTAGGTGACACTGTCCAGGAGAAGCTAGCATACTAAGCTACCTCTTTTAGGTGACACTGTCCAGGAGAAGCTAGCATACTAAGCTCTTTTAGGTGACACTGTCCAGGAGAAGCTAGCATACTAAGCTCTTTTAGGTGACACTGTCCAGGAGAAGCTAGCATACTAAGCTACCTCTTTTAGGTGACACTGTCCAGGAGAAGCTAGCATACTAAGCTACCTCTTTTAGGTGACACTGTCCAGGAGAAGCTAGCATACTAAGCTACCTCTTTTAGGTGACACTGTCCAGGAGAAGCTAGCATACTAAGCTACCTCTTTTAGGTGACACTGTCCAGGGGAAGCTAGCATACTAAGCTACCTCTTTTAGGTGACACTGTCCAGGGGAAGCTAGCATACTAAGCTACCTCTTTTAGGTGACACTGTCCAGGGGAAGCTAGCATACTAAGCTACCTCTTTTAGGTGACACTGTCCAGGAGAAGCTAGCATACTAAGCTACCTCTTTTAGGTGACACTGTCCAGGAGAAGCTAGCATACTAAGCTACCTCTTTTAGGTGACACTGTCCAGGAGAAGCTAGCATACTAAGCTACCTCTTTTAGGTGACACTGTCCAGGGGAAGCTAGCATACTAAGCTACCTCTTTTAGGTGACACTGTCCAGGGGAAGCTAGCATACTAAGCTACCTCTTTTAGGTGACACTGTCCAGGAGAAGCTAGCATACTAAGCTACCTCTTTTAGGTGACACTGTCCAGGAGAAGCTAGCATACTAAGCTACCTCTTTTAGGTGACACTGTCCAGGAGAAGCTAGCATACTAAGCTACCTCTTTTAGGTGACACTGTCCAGGAGAAGCTAGCATACTAAGCTACCTCTTTTAGGTGACACTGTCCAGGAGAAGCTAGCATACTAACCTACCTCTTTTAGGTGACACTGTCCAGGAGAAGCTAGCATACTAAGCTACCTCTTTTAGGTGACACTGTCCAGGGGAAGCTAGCATACTAAGCTACCTCTTTTAGGTGACACTGTCCAGGAGAAGCTAGCATACTAAGCTACCTCTTTTAGGTGACACTGCCCAGGAGAAGCTAACATACTAACCTCTTTTAGGTGACACTGTCTAGGAGAAGCTAGCATACTAAGTGTTGAAAGCTACAGGTCGCCTCTATGATATCTCAATCACCTACTCGAGATATAAACCTGCGGCCGCTCGATATCCCCCGGCGAGGTGCTAAACTCGCCAAGTTCTCGAGTCATTTTACTATTTCTGTCTAGATTACTTCAAGTCACTGGTCTTGTGATATCCAGTTGATATGAAATGTAATCATGAAGAGTTGTTAATCTCTTCTTGTTTGAAATAAACCGAATATATGTCTAGGAGAACCATTATCGCCTGTAATAAAAATAATATTATTATTATCATCATTTTACGAAAGGGCTTGTAATACTGCTCATTTGAAAGCTTGGTTGTATTACTACTTTTTTAATAAGTATTACCACTGTACTAACACGTAGTCATTGTTTGCACTCCCCGGCGCCTCCTGTCCTCCTCCTCCTCCTCCTCCTCCGTCAGCGGAACCGACCGTCTTGAACCCTGCAGTGATTCAGACGGTCGAGGTCCCACATAAGACAGAGTCCGTCTGGACACAGAGACACCGGAACCCGCAAACAACACCCATCTACATGCATAGTATTTCTTATCAGTACATAGCATATACATATATATATATATATATATTTTTTAGCTGAAAAGCATTAACCAGTCAATTGATTCAATCTGTATTTCAGGACATAGTCACCTCAGAGGAAATCAGGGCGCGGCTGGTATTTGCTGGCACTGTTGGCAGGAATCAGTCCACGAACTCAATGGATTATAAAAAGTCATTTTTATTTCAATGAAGTTACAGAAAAAGACTCGAGCTAAAATATCCATTACAGCTTAAAAGAAGTATAAAACAAAAAACATCTCATCTGGCACGTCTTGTGCCCGCAAGCAACATCTTGTCTTCCAAGTCACACAATGGTAAAAACTTCAAAATCTCTCAAAAAAGTCTCTAAGTACCATTCTTCTTCTCTCTCCAGGTCAGTGTAAAAATCCTGCCTGTGATCTCGCCAGTTGGCCCTTATAAAGGGCCCCATGGTCTCTTCTGCTTATTGGTCCAAATACAGCGCTGTCACCGTGATGTCATTTCACCAGCCAGTCAATGCACGGCTCGTGGGGACTGGCTCTACTCCCATTTTACTCCACTAGGCCGTAACTCGAAAAAGTAATTGTAACGTTTTTGCTGGAACAGAGCATGTCTGTTCTGCTGGCTCACTGTAAGGGTTAACTTCCTGACTCCCCTTCTTCCATGGGCCTCTTTAGTTCTGAGACGAGGACGAGGCAGACTGCCGTAATATATCTTACATAGCCCAACACATACATATACAGATATATACAGGTACAATAGGTTACAGGTACAATACAGTACTCGGTGTACTATATTACATTAGTTTACATTACATTATAGTCATTATAGTCTGCTCTCCTCTCCTTCCTCTTCTGATTCAAGACTTCAACCAGCAACCCTTCCTGAAAACTTTTACTGTACACATTTTAAACATTTAATTGTTATATAGTTTCTTTTTTAAGATCTCCCTCTATAGATTCAAGACTTCAACCAGCAACCCTTCTCTCCCCATCTCACTCAGACCCCACAAAGGGTTAACCAGTTTAATGCGTCTGCCGGCCGGAGAGGAGGGAGGGAGACAGATGCATAGTTCATAAGAATACAATGCCCCTCTGACTGGAGCTCCCTCTTCTGCGGCCTCTCCTGCTGCCTCTCAGGGTCACATTCTTTGTGGTTAACTCCCTACTGCAGGCTTGCTCTTACAGACACCTCTATGCGTGGCACTTTAACATGTGTTTACACATAACGTGTTTCTATTCCATTGTCCAGGAAGAATCTACAGACGTTCCCCATAATCATATATAGGATCAGGATGTCACCCTCAGTGTCACTTAGTTGGCTGTGACACTTTACACCCCCTCTGCCATCCTGGTCGGTCATTTTCCATTGTCTTAATAGCGTCTGTACTGGGGGACGAGATGGCGATTGTGGGGTCACGTGGCTGTGACTCTCCACACCCCCTCTGCCATCCTGGTCGGTCATTTTCCATTGTCTTAATAGCGTCTGTACTGGGGGACGAGATGGCGATTGTGGGGTCACGTGGCTGTGACTCTCCACACCCCCTCTGCCATCTTGGTACCTTGCTACCCTGGTAGCCGGCGGGAAGACTTGCATCTGTTGTTCCCGGCCGATGCACCCAGGCTGTTGTCGTCTCGGTCATCTTGGTCATCTTGGTCATCTTGGTCATCTTGGTCATCTTGGTCATCTTGGTCATCTTGGTCATCTTGGTCATCTTGGTCATCTTGGTCGTCTTGGGGTCGCCCCCTCTGACCTCTTGGATCTCTCCCATAGTTTGAGGTAGGTTGATTTGTCACTTCTCGGGCGACCCCCACGGGTCCCCGAGAATTGTAGCAGCAGTCCTCTATTGAAGTGTGGTTGGCCTGGTCGTGTGACCCTGTCCGTAGGCCTCGCAGGACATCACAGATACAGTCCACAGAGGACTCATTCCTTTTCTCTCTTTCAGGTCCATTCAGGGCTCTCGTCGCCCTGTAACCTGGGTCCAGGCCGATGTCTCTCTGTCCGGTCTGGGAGGTCTAGGAGGTCTAGGAGGTCTGGGAGGTCTAGATGAGGACCTTGAGGATGCTCTGGAGCTTGACCTATCGTGTGACCCTGTCCGTAGGCCTCGCAGGACATCACAGATACAGTCCACAGAGGACTCATTTCTTCTCTCTCTTTCAGGTCCATTCAGGGCTCTCGTCGCCCTGTAACCTGGGTCCAGGCCGAGGTCTCTCTGTCCGGTCTGGGAGGTCTAGGAGGTCTGGGAGGTCTGGGAGGTCTAGGAGGTCTGGGAGGTCTAGATGAGGACCTTGAGGATGCTCTGGAGCTTGACCTATCGTGTGACCCTGTCCGTAGGCCTCGCAGGACATCACAGATACAGTCCACAGAGGACTCATTTCTTTTCTCTCTTTCAGGTCCATTCAGGGCTCTCGTCGCCCTGTAACCTGGGTCCAGGCCGAGGTCTCTCTGTCCGGTCTGGGAGGTCTAGGAGGTCTGGGAGGTCTGGGAGGTCTAGGAGGTCTGGGAGGTCTGGGAGATCTAGATGAGGACCCTGAGGATGCTCTGGAGCTTGACCTATCCCGGTCTTCCTCCATTTCCGATTTCTGACCTGAGTCAGTATATTCCTTCTTGCCATTCGCTGCGTCGTCCACTGACTCCGGGGGACCCCCCCCCCCTGTCTAAGAATGCGGCACTGGTTCAGGTTTTGTCCCTTTACCAGCGCACCTTTACCAGCGCACATTGTTCACAGGCCTTTCGGACTGTTATCGCTCTTTGTTTGGCTTTATGTATGAGAATGTTGTTGGTTCTCAGGTATACCAACATCCTCCTACTTCCGGCATGTCCAAGGTTATCATATACCTGTCTGATCATGTGAGTAGCCTCGTCCTGTTAGCAATGGCTAGTTAGCCTGCTATTCGCTCCTATTCGCAATGGCTATTTCAGCCTGCTCGCAATGGCTATTTCAGCCTGCTATTCGCAATGGCTATTCCAGCCTGCTATTCGCAATGGCTATTTCAGCCTGCTATTCGCAATGGCTATTTCAGCCTGCTATTCGCAATGGCTATTTCAGCCTGCTATTCGCAATGGCTATTTCAGCCTGCTATTCGCAATGGCTATTTCAGCCTGCTATTCACAAAGTAGAGTTTTTTCTACTTAAGTTCTGACTTTAAGTAAGCATTTAGTTACTTCAAGTCATGAGTAAACCTTTTTACCGTAATCACAAAAATATACTTTAAGTGTGATTCTTTCTTTAAGTAGAACCTTCTACGTTTTTGACTGTAAGAAAACATTACGTAACTTTTTAGTCATGAGTAAACCTTTTTACCGTATTTCACAAAAATATACTTTAATTGTGATTCTTTCTTTAAAGGGGAACTATCTTATAAATGGCCTTTTTGAGTGTTTAGCATTGTTTCCTAGCTATGTGAACTTATATTAATATGATCTATGTCTCAAAATTCTCATATTGGCGCATTCTTCCAATTCTCCTCTCACAATATTCACCCTCACTGAACTGAGTCGTTTGAAAATGTGCCTATATGTGATGTCATATAGTCGCTGCTGCATGTTAATGTTCAGCAGACGGCGCAGGCCACACAGTGGTTTAGGAGGCACCTGCAGCTGCGGCTGCAAAACAGCTCGAAATCTTGAGGTAGAAAAATGCTGTTTTTGAGGACTTGATTAGAAATACAAAACAATGAATAAAAAAAATATATATATTACAGAGGTGTTCCATAGACTCACAGGAATTGTGTAAAAGTGCCCAAATAGTGAAAGAAATAGTAAAATAGTTCCCCTTTAAGTAGAACCTTCTACGTTTTTTGACTGTAAGAAAACATTACGTAACTTTTTAGTCATGAGTAACCGCTACTTCAAGTCGTTACTTATCAACCCTCTCTTGTTCCTGATAGATTTTTTACCAATATACTTTTGGCTGTCTGCTGCGCTCTGCAGACCATCTACGTCACCAGTGTTCCAGATCTCGAACATTAGGAAGAGTCTTGGTTGGAGAGGTTCTGCCGATAAGACCAATCTTGAGTAAGGTTGACTCAAATCTGTAACTAATTCTACTCCAGAGACACCTGACAGCAGTTATTTCAGTTAATATTCTTTCGGCTGTTGATACCTATTTAATTAGTATACAGCCCAACTCACTTGAACTCATGTTCTAAGCCCCGGAACCTCCAATCCGTTTTGACAGACCTATAAACCAGTGACTTGGCCGCCTAAGCACCACAGCGTCCTGTATGCTGAGGCTTCCAAGTCTCCACAAATCTGATAGGCCCGTCGGATACAGAGACCCTGATGCTCGCTCTGTCCCCCCGCGTCAAGGTGCTAAGCTCGATGAGAGTTTGCAGAGTCTCAATTTGTTACCCATAGGCGCTGGTGAGTGTACATCTCATGCAGCTGATATGGTTGGTAGGGTGCTAACCTACCAAATGGTTGCTGTCAGGAAATCCCTTCTGAATGAAATAGATTACAAATTCACTTTACTTTACTCTGGGTTTAGAGCAAGGACGGACATCTTTACATATTATACTTAAAATATATACAAAATGCATGTAGTATTCTATGTCATGTTCCTTCCTAAATGACAATAACACTACATATTCTTCCTCTTGACAGATGAGCGGTATGTCAAGTGCAGTTTGCACTTGCTTGAGTGTCACGTGTCAGGGCCCCCGAAGGTAATTTCTCCCTTTGTTGCCCTCATCCCTGCTTGCTGTTCTGGGGTTAGTTTCTCCCCCATGTTTCTCCCGTCAAGTGCAGGTTGCACTAGCTTGAGTGTCATGTGTCAGGGCCCCAGAAGGTAATTTCTCCCTTTGTTGCCCCTATCTCTGCTTGCTGCTCGGGGGTTAGTGCGGCCTACTCGTCTGGAGGTAGGTATAGGTAATTCTTCTTCCGGGATTTGAATTCCTCCCTTGTTGCCTTCCTTTCTGCTTGCTGTTCTGGGGTTAATGCGGCCCACTCGTCTGGAGGTAGGTATATGTAATTCTTCTTCCGGGATTTGAATTCCTCCCTTGTTGCCTTCCTTTCTGCTTGCTGTTCTGGGGTTAATGCGGCCCACTCGTCTGGAGGTAGGTATATGTAATTCTTCTTCCTTGTTCTCTCCTTGGTTGTTTTCGGGGGAGGCTCCTGGGAGGCCCCCCTTTTGTCAGATAGCATTATGACTTGGTCATACAGCCTACACTCGATACGTAGCTGGTCTTGTGACCATGCTGCGCATCGGGCTGCCAGTAGGTTACCCCCTGGGACTCCTCCGAATAGCTTTTCAAGCAGAAAGCATGATCCCTGCATGGGTGTTCCATTCATGACTGATTCGGCTGCAACACTGAGAGACATGCTCCCGTCTCGCACCTGTGGGATCAGTCTTTCCACCATGTTATCCCCTGGATCTTGACCGGGGGTGCTTACTCCTCTTTCCATCCGTTGCGCCATTGAGGCCCTTTCGGGGATCTCCAGTCTTTTGAGATGTCTCAAGATGCGAACTAGCTTCTCTTGTGCTAGCTTTGGTTGTGCCAGCTCCTCCTGAGCTAGCATTGGTCGCTAGCTCTGGCTACTTCGCCTGCTGTTAGCTCCTGGCTTTGTTAGCCTGTGGTGAGCTAGTTGGCTCTCGTCTGGCTAGGGCCAGCTCATGGGTGTTAGTACTGGTTTGTTAGCCGATGGTGAGCTAGTTAGCTTCCGTCTGGCTACGGCCAGCTCATGGGTGTTAGCACTGGCTTGTTAGCCGATGTCGTGCTAGTCAGCTTCCGTTTGGCCAGCTCATGGGTCTTCCGTCTGGCTAGGGCCAGCTCATGGGTGTTAGCACTGGCTTGTTAGCCGATGTAGTGCTAGTTAGCTTCCGTCTGGCCAGCTCATGGGTCTTCCGTCTGGCTAGGGCCAGCTCATGGGTGTTAGCACTGGCTTGTTAGCCGATGTAGTGCTAGTTAGCTTCCGTCTGGCCAGCTCATGGGTCTTCCGTCTGGCTAGGGCCAGCTCATGGGTGTTAGCACTGGCTTGTTAGCCGATGTAGTGCTAGTTAGCTTCCGTCTGGCCAGCTCATGGGTCTTCCGTCTGGCTAGGGCCAGCTCATGGGTGTTAGCACTGGCTTGTTAGCCGATGTAGTGCTAGTTAGCTTCCGTCTGGCCAGCTCATGGGTCTTCCGTCTGGCTAGGGCCAGCTCATGGGTGTTAGCACTGGCTTGTTAGCCGATGTAGTGCTAGTTAGCTTCCGTCTGGCCAGCTCATGGGTCTTCCGTCTGGCTAGGGCCAGCTCATGGGTGTTAGCACTGGCTTGTTAGCCGATGTAGTGCTAGTTAGCTTCCGGTTCTGTGAACGGTCTTTTTGACTGCGCTTCACATCCAGTCTCTCCTTACAAACAGTGTCTTTGGGCTAGGGAGCCCTCGCCTTTCTGTGAACGGTCGTTTTGACTTCGCTTCACATCCAGCTCCCCCTCCTTACAAACAGTGTCTTTGGGCTAGGGAGCCCTCGCCTTTCTGTGAACGGTCGTTTTGACTTCGCTTCACATCCAGCTCCCCCTCCTTACAAACAGTGTCTTTGGGCTAGGGAGCCCTCGCCTTTCTGTGAACGGTCGTTTTGACTTCGCTTCACATCCAGCTCCCCCTCCTTACAAACAGTGTCTTTGGGCTAGGGAGCCCTCGCCTTTCTGTGAACGGTCGTTTTGACTTCGCTTCACATCCAGCTCCCCCTCCTTACAAACAGTGTCTTTGGGCTAGGGAGCCCTCGCCTTTCTGTGAACGGTCGTTTTGACTTCGCTTCACATCCAGCTCCCCCTCCTTACAAACGGTGTCTTTGGGCTAGGGAGCCCTCGCCTTTCTGTGAACGGTCGTTTTGACTTCGCTTCACATCCAGCTCCCCCTCCTTACAAACGGTGTCTTTGGGCTAGGGAGCCCTATGTCTCTCTCCTCTCCTTGTGTGTGTGTGCGTGTGTGTGTGTCTCTCTCTCACACTATGTCTCTTTCTTTGTGTGTGTGTGCGTGTGTGTGTGTCTCTCTCTCACACTATGTCTCTCTCCTTGTGTGTGTGTGCGTGTGTGTGTGTCTCTCTCTCACACTATGTCTCTCTCCTTGTGTGTGTGTGTGTGTCTCTCTCTCACACTATGTCTCTCTCCTTGTGTGTGTGTGCGTGTGTGTGTGTCTCTCTCTCACACTATGTCTCTCTCTCTCTCCCCTCTCCCCTCTGCTGAGGCCCACATTCCCCAGGTTGCCTTGCAGATATTAAAGGCTCATTTCCATTTTTTATAAGTAGAGCCAGCATAAAGCTATCTTCCAAAGTTCAGTTTAAAGATTATACTGGTCACATAGGAACGACTCAGGATGTCATTGTCCAAAAGTGTCGCTTGTTTTGTGACACTTTACACCCACTCTGCCATCCTGTGAGGTCTTTGTCCATCGTCAATTGAATAATGGAAAAATGAAGCATATGATTACATGTGAAAAATAGATATATAGGGCTGTATTGGAACGACTCAGGATGTCATTGTCAAAAAGTGTCACTTGTTCTGTGGCACTTCACACTAAGCTACCTCTTTTAGGTGACACTGTCCAGGAGAAGCTAGCATACTAAGCTACCTCTTTTAGGTGACACTGTCCAGGAGAAGCTAGCATACTAAGCTACCTCTTTTAGGTGACACTGTCCAGGAGAAGCTAGCATACTAAGCTACCTCTTTTAGGTGACACTGTCCAGGAGAAGCTAGCATACTAAGCTCTTTTAGGTGACACTGTCCAGGAGAAGCTAGCATACTAAGCTACCTCTTTTAGGTGACACTGTCCAGGGGAAGCTAGCATACTAAGCTACCTCTTTTAGGTGACACTGTCCAGGAGAAGCTAGCATACTAAGCTACCTCTTTTAGGTGACACTGTCCAGGAGAAGCTAGCATACTAAGCTACCTCTTTTAGGTGACACTGTCCAGGAGAAGCTAGCATACTAAGCTACCTCTTTTAGGTGACACTGTCCAGGAGAAGCTAGCATACTAAGCTACCTCTTTTAGGTGACACTGTCCAGGAGAAGCTAGCATACTAACCTCTTTTAGGTGACACTGTCCAGGAGAAGCTAGCATACTAAGCTACCTCTTTTAGGTGACACTGTCCAGGAGAAGCTAGCATACTTGTGTTGCAGGCCCTGGACCCTGTGGGGCGTCCATTCTGAATGCGTCCCCCCCGGTCCCTTCGTCGGGGTGGGGGTCGGGCTGAGGGCGGCGTTTGAGGGCGGCGCTGATGGTGGCGAGTTCTCTCGTGAGGACTTCCTCAAGGGCTTCGCCCCTCTCTGTCGCTATCTCCGCTAGGTCTGCGAGAAAAGTCTGTGTAACCGTGTCACTGGCTACAGGGTCATAAACGCTGGCTAAGTCTCGAATGAGGTAACTCGCGTCGGGCGTGATTAGTCGGAAATTAGAAACTGCTTGCGGGCCGTCGTATTCTATAATAACCCGTGATTCTGGCTCTAAGCCGACAGGAGCTACAAAGAACGTCCTCTGAATGGTGCCGCGTCCCATCAGATATTCCTTCAGGTCAGGGTCAGTGGCTATATCGTCTATACCGCGGACTATGATTGAATTAGGGAGACTCACTCTGCTAGTTTGAACTACTTCCATCGCTACACGCTATTTAAGCTTCTGCCTTACAGGCTAACAATCCAGTTAACTGTGATATACTCCTCCTGGCTGGCTCGCCAAATTTATGTAGCACTTGTGTTAATACCAGTAACAGCTGTTTGCCACGGGCACAGTTCTAGGTTCGAATGCGACAAGGAGTAATATACACAATTAAAAGAATTGTAGACCAGAGGCAGAGTTATAACAATAACCGGTGTTTTAATTAAAAGCGCGCTAGATAAACAGTAATAATATATACGTACGTAAAGTACAACTTATGCTTGGAAGTATCCCTTTTAGATTAGGTCAGTAACCTTTCCTTGCGGGAGGGTTAGGTCGATATCAAGGCCTAGGTCGATTGGATCAACACATTGGGGTTCATTCAGACGTCTCTGAGGTTATCATCGGTAACTCTATATTAGTTTATCAGGGAATGCAAATACCTTATTAGGTGAATTGGCCCGGTAACTCTTTAAACCAGGAAGTGATTCGGCGATAATCGAGGTCTATTATGACATCACCACAACCGGTTCTAGAAGGTTCTATGTTCTAGAAGGTTCTATTATAACATCATACAATGGCAGAATATCTATATCCATATATCCAGTTAAATCAATTCAAATACAAAATACAATATCACAACATAAGGTGAACGGGATTGCCTCCCTTGGAAGTCCTTGTAGTCTCGTTCAGTTCAATCCTACCGGACTAGTGGTGTAGCAATAGTTGAGCACTAGGTGAGCCTCATGGGTATTCACAGCAGGCTGCCATTAGTCTTATCAAATGTTCCGGGGTTGGCTCGCCATCGGGTATCTATCCAGCTGAGCACGCTTGGTGAGGGGTGGTCTGGACTGCTCCGGGGTGCTGGTGGAGACTTGCGGCTTCCAGTCGGTTGGTTAGTCCGGTCCGTCTGGGTGATGTTGCGGGTCCAGTGGTTGAGGAGAAAGAGGCTGGCTGCTTGAGAGCTGGCTGAATATATAGGAAACCAAGAGGTTCCGGAATGTTCTATATGACATCATAGGATGACATCACAAAGGTTCCAGAACCTTCAAATCATGACATCATACGCTATATACAGGAAGTGGGACCTCATGGTAAACAGGAACTATTTATGTAACTGATAATTATGAATCTGAACCTGGGGTTACATAAGCTACCTCTTTTAGGTGACACTGTCCAGGAGAAGCTAGCATACTAAGCTACCTCTTTTAGGTGACACTGTCCAGGAGAAGCTAGCATACTAAGCTACCTCTTTTAGGTGACACTGTCCAGGAGAAGCTAGCATACTAAGCTACCTCTTTTAGGTGACACTGTCCAGGGGGAGCTAGCATACTAAGCTACCTCTTTTAGGTGACACTGTCCAGGAGAAGCTAGCATACTAAGCTCTTTTAGGTGACACTGTCCAGGAGAAGCTAGCATACTAAGCTACCTCTTTTAGGTGACACTGTCCAGGAGAAGCTAGCATACTAAGCTACCTCTTTTAGGTGACACTGTCCAGGAGAAGCTAGCATACTAAGCTACCTCTTTTATGTGACACTGTCCAGGAGAAGCTAGCATACTAAGCGACCTCTTTTAGGTGACACTGTCCAGGAGAAGCTAGCATACTAAGCTACCTCTTTTAGGTGACACTGTCCAGGAGAAGCTAGCATACTAACCTCTTTTAGGTGAAACTGTCCAGGAGAAGCTAGCATACTAAGCTACCTCTTTTAGGTGACACTGTCCAGGAGAAGCTAGCATACTAAGCTACCTCTTTTAGGAGACACTGTCCAGGAGAAGCTAGCATACTAAGCTACGTCTTTTAGGTGACACTGTCCAGGAGAAGCTAGCATACTAAGCTACCTCTTTTAGGTGACACTGTCCAGGAGAAGCTAGCATACTAAGCTACCTCTTTTAGGTGACACTGTCCAGGAGAAGCTAGCATACTAAGCTACCTCTTTTAGGTGACACTGTCCAGGAGAAGCTAGCATACTAAGCTACCTCTTTTAGGTGACACTGCCCAGGAAAAGCTAGCATACTAAGCTACCTCTTTTAGGTGACACTGTCCAGGAGAAGCTAGCATACTAAGCTACCTCTTTTAGGTGACACTGTCCAGGAGAAGCTAGCATACTAAGCTACCTCTTTTAGGTGACACTGTCCAGTAGAAGCTAGCATACTAAGCTACCTCTTTTAGGTGACACTGTCCAGGAGAAGCTAGCATACTAAGCTACCTCTTTTAGGTGACACTGTCCAGGAGAAGCTAGCATACTAAGCTACCTCTTTTAGGCGACACTGTCCAGGAGAAGCTAGCATACTAAGCTACCTCTTTTAGGTGACACTGTCCAGGGGAAGCTAGCATACTAAGCTACCTCTTTTAGGTGACACTGTCCAGGAGAAGCTAGCATACTAAGCTACCTCTTTTAGGTGACACTGTCCAGGAGAAGCTAGCATACTAAGCTACCTCTTTTAGGTGACACTGTCCAGGAGAAGCTAGCATACTAAGCTACCTCTTTTAGGTGACACTGTCCAGGAGAAGCTAGCATACTAAGCTCTTTTAGGTGACACTGTCCAGGAGAAGCTAGCATACTAAGCTACCTCTTTTAGGTGACACTGTCCAGGAGAAGCTAGCATACTAAGCTACCTCTTTTAGGTGACACTGTCCAGGAGAAGCTAGCATACTAAGCTACCTCTTTTAGGTGACACTGTCAAGGAGAAGCTAGCATACTAAGCTACCTCTTTTAGGTGACACTGTCCAGGAGAAGCTAGCATACTAAGCTACCTCTTTTAGGTGACACTGTCCAGGAGAAGCTAGCATACTAACCTCTTTTAGGTGACACTGTCCAGGAGAAGCTAGCATACTAAGCTACCTCTTTTAGGTGACACTGTCCAGGAGAAGCTAGCATACTAAGCTACCTCTTTTAGATGACACTGTCCAGGAGAAGCTAGCATACTAAGCTACCTCTTTTAGGTGACACTGTCCAGGAGAAGCTAGCATACTAACCTCTTTTAGGTGACACTGTCCAGGAGAAGCTAGCATACTAAGCTACCTCTTTTAGGTGACACTGTCCAGGAGAAGCTAGCATACTAAGCTCTTTTAGGTGACACTGTCCAGGGGAAGCTAGCATACTAAGCTACCTCTTTTAGGTGACACTGTCCAGGAGAAGCTAGCATACTAAGCTACCTCTTTTAGGTGACACTGTCTAGGAGAAGCTAGCATACTAAGCTACCTCTTTTAGGTGACACTGTCCAGGAGAAGCTAGCATACTAAGCTACCTCTTTTAGGTGACACTGTCCAGGAGAAGCTAGCATACTAAGCTACCTCTTTTAGGTGACACTGTCCAGGAGAAGCTAGCATACTAAGCTACCTCTTTTAGGTGACACTGTCCAGGAGAAGCTAGCATACTAAGCTCTTTTAGGTGACACTGTCCAGGGGAAGCTAGCATACTAAGCTACCTCTTTTAGGTGACACTGTCCAGAAGAAGCTAGCATACTAAGCTACCTCTTTTAGGTGACACTGTCCAGGAGAAGCTAGCATACTAACCTCTTTTAGGTGACACTGTCCAGGAGAAGCTAGCATACTAAGCTACCTCTTTTAGGTGACACTGTCCAGGAGAAGCTAGCATACTAAGCTACCTCTTTTAGGTGACACTGTCCAGGAGAAGCTAGCATACTAAGCTACCTCTTTTAGGTGACACTGTCCAGGAGAAGCTAGCATACTAAGCTACCTCATTTAGGTGACACTGTCCAGGAGAAGCTAGCATACTAACCTCTTTTAGGTGACACTGTCCAGGGGAAGCTAGCATACTAAGCTACCTCTTTTAGGTGACACTGTCCAGGAGAAGCTAGCATACTAAGCTACCTCTTTTAGGTGACACTGTCCAGGAGAAGCTAGCATACTAAGCTACCTCTTTTAGGTGACACTGTCCAGGAGAAGCTAGCATACTAAGCTACCTCTTTTAGGTGACACTGTCCAGGAGAAGCTAGCATACTAAGCTACCTCTTTTAGGTGACACTGTCCAGGAGAAGCTAGCATACTAAGCTACCTCTTTTAGGTGACACTGTCCAGGAGAAGCTAGCATACTAAGCTACCTCTTTTAGGTGACACTGTCCAGGAGAAGCTAGCATACTAACCTCTTTTAGGTGACACTGTCCAGGAGAAGCTAGCATACTAAGCTACCTCTTTTAGGTGACACTGTCCAGGAGAAGCTAGCATACTAAGCTACCTCTTTTAGGAGACACTGTCCAGGAGAAGCTAGCATACTAAGCTACCTCTTTTAGGTGACACTGTCCAGGAGAAGCTAGCATACTAAGCTACCTCTTTTAGGTGACACTGTCCAGGAGAAGCTAGCATACTAAGCTACCTCTTTTAGGTGACACTGTCCAGGAGAAGCTAGCATACTAAGCTACCTCTTTTAGGTGACACTGTCCAGGAGAAGCTAGCATACTAAGCTACCTCTTTTAGGTGACACTGCCCAGGAGAAGCTAGCATACTAAGCTACCTCTTTTAGGTGACACTGTCCAGGAGAAGCTAGCATACTAAGCTACCTCTTTTAGGTGACACTGTCCAGGAGAAGCTAGCATACTAAGCTACCTCTTTTAGGTGACACTGTCCAGGAGAAGCTAGCATACTAAGCTACCTCTTTTAGGTGACACTGTCCAGGAGAAGCTAGCATACTAAGCTACCTCTTTTAGGTGACACTGTCCAGGAGAAGCTAGCATCAAGTTTCAAGTTTCAAGTTTCTTTAATAGTTGTCATACAGAAGTACAGAATACTTTCATACAAAATGCTTCTTACTGTTACGCTCCAGACAGTACACTGTCCAGGAGAAGCTAGCATACTAAGCTACCTCTTTTAGGTGACACTGTCCAGGAGAAGCTAGCATACTAAGCTACCTCTTTTAGGTGACACTGTCCAGGAGAAGCTAGCATACTAAGCTACCTCTTTTAGGCGACACTGTCCAGGAGAAGCTAGCATACTAAGCTACCTCTTTTAGGTGACACTGTCCAGGGGAAGCTAGCATACTAAGCTACCTCTTTTAGGTGACACTGTCCAGGAGAAGCTAGCATACTAAGCTACCTCTTTTAGGTGACACTGTCCAGGAGAAGCTAGCATACTAAGCTACCTCTTTTAGGTGACACTGTCCAGGAGAAGCTAGCATACTAAGCTACCTCTTTTAGGTGACACTGTCCAGGAGAAGCTAGCATACTAAGCTCTTTTAGGTGACACTGTCCAGGAGAAGCTAGCATACTAAGCTACCTCTTTTAGGTGACACTGTCCAGGAGAAGCTAGCATACTAAGCTACCTCTTTTAGGTGACACTGTCCAGGAGAAGCTAGCATACTAAGCTACCTCTTTTAGGTGACACTGTCCAGGAGAAGCTAGCATACTAAGCTACCTCTTTTAGGTGACACTGTCCAGGAGAAGCTAGCATACTAACCACTTTTAGGTGACACTGTCCAGGAGAAGCTAGCATACTAAGCTACCTCTTTTAGGTGACACTGTCCAGGAGAAGCTAGCATACTAAGCTACCTCTTTTAGGTGACACTGTCCAGGAGAAGCTAGCATACTAAGCTACCTCTTTTAGGTGACACTGTCCAGGAGAAGCTAGCATACTAACCTCTTTTATGTGACACTGTCCAGGAGAAGCTAGCATACTAAGCTACCTCTTTTAGGTGACACTGTCCAGGAGAAGCTAGCATACTAAGCTCTTTTAGGTGACACTGTCCAGGGGAAGCTAGCATACTAAGCTACCTCTTTTAGGTGACACTGTCCAGGAGAAGCTAGCATACTAAGCTACCTCTTTTAGGTGACACTGTCCAGGAGAAGCTAGCATACTAAGCTACCTCGTTTAGGTGACACTGTCCAGGAGAAGCTAGCATACTAAGCTACCTCTTTTAGGTGACACTGTCCAGGAGAAGCTAGCATACTAAGCTACCTCTTTTAGGTGACACTGTCCAGGAGAAGCTAGCATACTAAGCTACCTCTTTTAGGTGACACTGTCCAGGAGAAGCTAGCATACTAAGCTACCTCTTTTAGATGACACTGTCCAGGAGAAGCTAGCATACTAAGCTACCTCTTTTAGGTGACACTGTCCAGGAGAAGCTAGCATACTAACCTCTTTTAGGTGACACTGTCCAGGAGAAGCTAGCATACTAAGCTACCTCTTTTAGGTGACACTGTCCAGGAGAAGCTAGCATACTAAGCTCTTTTAGGTGACACTGTCCAGGGGAAGCTAGCATACTAAGCTACCTCTTTTAGGTGACACTGTCCAGGAGAAGCTAGCATACTAAGCTACCTCTTTTAGGTGACACTGTCTAGGAGAAGCTAGCATACTAAGCTACCTCTTTTAGGTGACACTGTCCAGGAGAAGCTAGCATACTAAGCTACCTCTTTTAGGTGACACTGTCCAGGAGAAGCTAGCATACTAAGCTACCTCTTTTAGGTGACACTGTCCAGGAGAAGCTAGCATACTAAGCTACCTCTTTTAGGTGACACTGTCCAGGAGAAGCTAGCATACTAAGCTCTTTTAGGTGACACTGTCCAGGGGAAGCTAGCATACTAAGCTACCTCTTTTAGGTGACACTGTCCAGGAGAAGCTAGCATACTAAGCTACCTCTTTTAGGTGACACTGTCCAGGAGAAGCTAGCATACTAACCTCTTTTAGGTGACACTGTCCAGGAGAAGCTAGCATACTAAGCTACCTCTTTTAGGTGACACTGTCCAGGAGAAGCTAGCATACTAAGCTACCTCTTTTAGGTGACACTGTCCAGGAGAAGCTAGCATACTAAGCTACCTCTTTTAGGTGACACTGTCCAGGAGAAGCTAGCATACTAAGCTACCTCATTTAGGTGACACTGTCCAGGAGAAGCTAGCATACTAACCTCTTTTAGGTGACACTGTCCAGGGGAAGCTAGCATACTAAGCTACCTCTTTTAGGTGACACTGTCCAGGAGAAGCTAGCATACTAAGCTACCTCTTTTAGGTGACACTGTCCAGGAGAAGCTAGCATACTAAGCTACCTCTTTTAGGTGACACTGTCCAGGAGAAGCTAGCATACTAAGCTACCTCTTTTAGGTGACACTGTCCAGGAGAAGCTAGCATACTAAGCTACCTCTTTTAGGTGACACTGTCCAGGAGAAGCTAGCATACTAAGCTACCTCTTTTAGGTGACACTGTCCAGGAGAAGCTAGCATACTAAGCTACCTCTTTTAGGTGACACTGTCCAGGAGAAGCTAGCATACTAACCTCTTTTAGGTGACACTGTCCAGGAGAAGCTAGCATACTAAGCTACCTCTTTTAGGTGACACTGTCCAGGAGAAGCTAGCATACTAAGCTACCTCTTTTAGGAGACACTGTCCAGGAGAAGCTAGCATACTAAGCTACCTCTTTTAGGTGACACTGTCCAGGAGAAGCTAGCATACTAAGCTACCTCTTTTAGGTGACACTGTCCAGGAGAAGCTAGCATACTAAGCTACCTCTTTTAGGTGACACTGTCCAGGAGAAGCTAGCATACTAAGCTACCTCTTTTAGGTGACACTGTCCAGGAGAAGCTAGCATACTAAGCTACCTCTTTTAGGTGACACTGCCCAGGAGAAGCTAGCATACTAAGCTACCTCTTTTAGGTGACACTGTCCAGGAGAAGCTAGCATACTAAGCTACCTCTTTTAGGTGACACTGTCCAGGAGAAGCTAGCATACTAAGCTACCTCTTTTAGGTGACACTGTCCAGGAGAAGCTAGCATACTAAGCTACCTCTTTTAGGTGACACTGTCCAGGAGAAGCTAGCATACTAAGCTACCTCTTTTAGGTGACACTGTCCAGGAGAAGCTAGCATCAAGTTTCAAGTTTCAAGTTTCTTTAATAGTTGTCATACAGAAGTACAGAATACTTTCATACAAAATGCTTCTTACTGTTACGCTCCAGACAGTACACTGTCCAGGAGAAGCTAGCATACTAAGCTACCTCTTTTAGGTGACACTGTCCAGGAGAAGCTAGCATACTAAGCTACCTCTTTTAGGTGACACTGTCCAGGAGAAGCTAGCATACTAAGCTACCTCTTTTAGGCGACACTGTCCAGGAGAAGCTAGCATACTAAGCTACCTCTTTTAGGTGACACTGTCCAGGGGAAGCTAGCATACTAAGCTACCTCTTTTAGGTGACACTGTCCAGGAGAAGCTAGCATACTAAGCTACCTCTTTTAGGTGACACTGTCCAGGAGAAGCTAGCATACTAAGCTACCTCTTTTAGGTGACACTGTCCAGGAGAAGCTAGCATACTAAGCTACCTCTTTTAGGTGACACTGTCCAGGAGAAGCTAGCATACTAAGCTCTTTTAGGTGACACTGTCCAGGAGAAGCTAGCATACTAAGCTACCTCTTTTAGGTGACACTGTCCAGGAGAAGCTAGCATACTAAGCTACCTCTTTTAGGTGACACTGTCCAGGAGAAGCTAGCATACTAAGCTACCTCTTTTAGGTGACACTGTCCAGGAGAAGCTAGCATACTAAGCTACCTCTTTTAGGTGACACTGTCCAGGAGAAGCTAGCATACTAACCACTTTTAGGTGACACTGTCCAGGAGAAGCTAGCATACTAAGCTACCTCTTTTAGGTGACACTGTCCAGGAGAAGCTAGCATACTAAGCTACCTCTTTTAGGTGACACTGTCCAGGAGAAGCTAGCATACTAAGCTACCTCTTTTAGGTGACACTGTCCAGGAGAAGCTAGCATACTAACCTCTTTTAGGTGACACTGTCCAGGAGAAGCTAGCATACTAAGCTACCTCTTTTAGGTGACACTGTCCAGGAGAAGCTAGCATACTAAGCTCTTTTAGGTGACACTGTCCAGGGGAAGCTAGCATACTAAGCTACCTCTTTTAGGTGACACTGTCCAGGAGAAGCTAGCATACTAAGCTACCTCTTTTAGGTGACACTGTCCAGGAGAAGCTAGCATACTAAGCTACCTCGTTTAGGTGACACTGTCCAGGAGAAGCTAGCATACTAAGCTACCTCTTTTAGGTGACACTGTCCAGGAGAAGCTAGCATACTAAGCTACCTCTTTTAGGTGACACTGTCCAGGAGAAGCTAGCATACTAAGCTACCTCTTTTAGGTGACACTGTCCAGGAGAAGCTAGCATACTAAGCTACCTCTTTTAGGTGACACTGTCCAGGAGAAGCTAGCATACTAAGCTACCTCTTTTAGGTGACACTGTCCAGGAGAAGCTAGCATACTAAGCTACCTCTTTTAGGTGACACTGTCCAGGAGAAGCTAGCATACTAAGCTACCTCTTTTAGGTGACACTGTCCAGGAGAAGCTAGCATACTAAGCTACCTCTTTTAGGTGACACTGTCCAGGAGAAGCTAGCATCAAGTTTCAAGTTTCAAGTTTCTTTAATAGTTGTCATACAGAAGTACAGAATACTTTCATACAAAATGCTTCTTACTGTTACGCTCCAGACAGTACACTGTCCAGGAGAAGCTAGCATACTAAGCTACCTCTTTTAGGTGACACTGTCCAGGAGAAGCTAGCATACTAAGCTACCTCTTTTAGGTGACACTGTCCAGGAGAAGCTAGCATACTAAGCTACCTCTTTTAGGCGACACTGTCCAGGAGAAGCTAGCATACTAAGCTACCTCTTTTAGGTGACACTGTCCAGGGGAAGCTAGCATACTAAGCTACCTCTTTTAGGTGACACTGTCCAGGAGAAGCTAGCATACTAAGCTACCTCTTTTAGGTGACACTGTCCAGGAGAAGCTAGCATACTAAGCTACCTCTTTTAGGTGACACTGTCCAGGAGAAGCTAGCATACTAAGCTACCTCTTTTAGGTGACACTGTCCAGGAGAAGCTAGCATACTAAGCTCTTTTAGGTGACACTGTCCAGGAGAAGCTAGCATACTAAGCTACCTCTTTTAGGTGACACTGTCCAGGAGAAGCTAGCATACTAAGCTACCTCTTTTAGGTGACACTGTCCAGGAGAAGCTAGCATACTAAGCTACCTCTTTTAGGTGACACTGTCCAGGAGAAGCTAGCATACTAAGCTACCTCTTTTAGGTGACACTGTCCAGGAGAAGCTAGCATACTAACCACTTTTAGGTGACACTGTCCAGGAGAAGCTAGCATACTAAGCTACCTCTTTTAGGTGACACTGTCCAGGAGAAGCTAGCATACTAAGCTACCTCTTTTAGGTGACACTGTCCAGGAGAAGCTAGCATACTAAGCTACCTCTTTTAGGTGACACTGTCCAGGAGAAGCTAGCATACTAACCTCTTTTAGGTGACACTGTCCAGGAGAAGCTAGCATACTAAGCTACCTCTTTTAGGTGACACTGTCCAGGAGAAGCTAGCATACTAAGCTCTTTTAGGTGACACTGTCCAGGGGAAGCTAGCATACTAAGCTACCTCTTTTAGGTGACACTGTCCAGGAGAAGCTAGCATACTAAGCTACCTCTTTTAGGTGACACTGTCCAGGAGAAGCTAGCATACTAAGCTACCTCGTTTAGGTGACACTGTCCAGGAGAAGCTAGCATACTAAGCTACCTCTTTTAGGTGACACTGTCCAGGAGAAGCTAGCATACTAAGCTACCTCTTTTAGGTGACACTGTCCAGGAGAAGCTAGCATACTAAGCTACCTCTTTTAGGTGACACTGTCCAGGAGAAGCTAGCATACTAAGCTCTTTTAGGTGACACTGTCCAGGGGAAGCTAGCATACTAAGCTACCGCTTTTAGGTGACACTGTCCAGGAGAAGCTAGCATACTAAGCTACCTCTTTTAGGTGACACTGTCCAGGAGAAGCTAGCATACTAAGCTACCTCTTTTAGGTGACACTGTCCAGGAGAAGCTAGCATACTAAGCTACCTCTTTTAGGTGACACTGTCCAGGAGAAGCTAGCATACTAAGCTACCTCTTTTAGGTGACACTGTCCAGGAGAAGCTAGCATACTAAGCTACCTCTTTTAGGTGACACTGTCCAGGAGAAGCTAGCATACTAAGCTACCTCTTTTAGGTGACACTGTCCAGGAGAAGCTAGCATACTAACCTCTTTTAGGTGACACTGTCCAGGGGAAGCTAGCATACTAAGCTACCTCTTTTAGGTGACACTGTCCAGGAGAAGCTAGCATACTAAGCTACCTCTTTTAGGTGACACTGTCCAGGAGAAGCTAGCATACTAAGCTACCTCTTTTAGGTGACACTGTCCAGGAGAAGCTAGCATACTAACCTCTTTTAGGTGACACTGTTCAGGGGAAGCTAGCATACTAAGCTACCTCTTTTAGGTGACACTGTCCAGGAGAAGCTAGCATACTAAGCTACCTCTTTTAGGTGACACTGTCCAGGAGAAGCTAGCATACTAAGCTACCTCTTTTAGGTGACACTGTCCAGGAGAAGCTAGCATACTAACCTCTTTTAGGTGACACTGTCCAGGAGAAGCTAGCATACTAAGCTACCTCTTTTAGGTGACACTGTCCAGGAGAAGCTAGCATACTAAGCTACCTCTTTTAGGAGACACTGTCCAGGAGAAGCTAGCATACTAAGCTACCTCTTTTAGGTGACACTGTCCAGGAGAAGCTAGCATACTAAGCTACCTCTTTTAGGTGACACTGTCCAGGAGAAGCTAGCATACTAAGCTACCTCTTTTAGGTGACACTGTCCAGGAGAAGCTAGCATACTAAGCTACCTCTTTTAGGTGACACTGTCCAGGAGAAGCTAGCATACTAAGCTACCTCTTTTAGGTGACACTGCCCAGGAGAAGCTAGCATACTAAGCTACCTCTTTTAGGTGACACTGTCCAGGAGAAGCTAGCATACTAACCTCTTTTAGGTGACACTGTCCAGGAGAAGCTAGCATACTAAGCTACCTATTTTAGGTGACACTGTCCAGGAGAAGCTAGCATACTAAGCTACCTCTTTTAGGAGACACTGTCCAGGAGAAGCTAGCATACTAAGCTACCTCTTTTAGGTGACACTGTCCAGGAGAAGCTAGCATACTAAGCTACCTCTTTTAGGTGACACTGTCCAGGAGAAGCTAGCATACTAAGCTACCTCTTTTAGGTGACACTGTCCAGGAGAAGCTAGCATACTAAGCTACCTCTTTTAGGTGACACTGTCCAGGAGAAGCTAGCATACTAAGCTACCTCTTTTAGGTGACACTGCCCAGGAGAAGCTAGCATACTAAGCTACCGCTTTTAGGTGACACTGTCCAGGAGAAGCTAGCATACTAAGCTACCTCTTTTAGGTGACACTGTCCAGGAGAAGCTAGCATACTAAGCTACCTCTTTTAGGTGACACTGTCCAGGAGAAGCTAGCATACTAAGCTACCTCTTTTAGGTGACACTGTCCAGGAGAAGCTAGCATACTAAGCTACCTCTTTTAGGTGACACTGTCCAGGAGAAGCTAGCATACTAAGCTACCTCTTTTAGGCGACACTGTCCAGGAGAAGCTAGCATACTAAGCTACCTCTTTTAGGTGACACTGTCCAGGGGAAGCTAGCATACTAAGCTACCTCTTTTAGGTGACACTGTCCAGGAGAAGCTAGCATACTAAGCTACCTCTTTTAGGTGACACTGTCCAGGAGAAGCTAGCATACTAAGCTACCTCTTTTAGGTGACACTGTCCAGGAGAAGCTAGCATACTAAGCTACCTCTTTTAGGTGACACTGTCCAGGAGAAGCTAGCATACTAAGCTCTTTTAGGTGACACTGTCCAGGAGAAGCTAGCATACTAAGCTACCTCTTTTAGGTGACACTGTCCAGGAGAAGCTAGCATACTAAGCTACCTCTTTTATGTGACACTGTCCAGGAGAAGCTAGCATACTAAGCTACCTCTTTTAGGTGACACTGTCCAGGAGAAGCTAGCATACTAAGCTACCTCTTTTAGGTGACACTGTCCAGGAGAAGCTAGCATACTAAGCTACCTCTTTTAGGTGACACTGTCCAGGAGAAGCTAGCATACTAACCTCTTTTAGGTGACACTGTCCAGGAGAAGCTAGCATACTAAGCTACCTCTTTTAGGTGACACTGTCCAGGAGAAGCTAGCATACTAAGCTACCTCTTTTAGGTGACACTGTCCAGGAGAAGCTAGCATACTAAGCTACCTCTTTTAGGTGACACTGTCCAGGAGAAGCTAGCATACTAACCTCTTTTAGGTGACACTGTCCAGGAGAAGCTAGCATACTAAGCTACCTCTTTTAGGTGACACTGTCCAGGAGAAGCTAGCATACTAACCTCTTTTAGGTGACACTGTCCAGGAGAAGCTAGCATACTAAGCTACCTCTTTTAGGTGACACTGTCCAGGAGAAGCTAGCATACTAAGCTCTTTTGGGTGACACTGTCCAGGGGAAGCTAGCATACTAAGCTACCTCTTTTAGGTGACACTGTCCAGGAGAAGCTAGCATACTAAGCTACCTCTTTTAGGTGACACTGTCCAGGAGAAGCTAGCATACTAAGCTACCTCTTTTAGGTGACACTGTCCAGGAGAAGCTAGCATACTAAGCTACCTATTTTAGGTGACACTGTCCAGGAGAAGCTAGCATACTAAGCTACATCTTTTAGGTGACACTGTCCAGGAGAAGCTAGCATACTAAGCTACCTCTTTTAGATGACACTGTCCAGGAGAAGCTAGCATACTAAGCTCTTTTAGGTGACACTGTCCAGGGGAAGCTAGCATACTAAGCTACCTCTTTTAGGTGACACTGTCCAGGAGAAGCTAGCATACTATGCTACCTCTTTTAGGTGACACTGTCCAGGAGAAGCTAGCATACTAAGCTACCTCTTTTAGGTGACACTGTCCAGGAGAAGCTAGCATACTAAGCTACCTCTTTTAGGTGACACTGTCCAGGAGAAGCTAGCATACTAAGCTACCTCTTTTAGGTGACACTGTCCAGGAGAAGCTAGCATACTAAGCTACCTCTTTTAGGTGACACTGTCCAGGAGAAGCTAGCATACTAAGCTACCTCTTTTAGGTGACACTGTCCAGGAGAAGCTAGCATACTAACCTCTTTTAGGTGACACTGTCCAGGGGAAACTAGCATACTAAGCTACCTCTTTTAGGTGACACTGTCCAGGAGAAGCTAGCATACTAAGCTACCTCTTTTAGGTGACACTGTCCAGGAGAAGCTAGCATACTAAGCTACCTCTTTTAGGTGACACTGTCCAGGAGAAGCTAGCATACTAACCTCTTTTAGGTGACACTGTCCAGGGGAAGCTAGCATACTAAGCTACCTCTTTTAGGTGACACTGTCCAGGAGAAGCTAGCATACTAAGCTACCTCTTTTAGGTGACACTGTCCAGGAGAAGCTAGCATACTAAGCTACCTCTTTTAGGTGACACTGTCCAGGAGAAGCTAGCATACTAAGCTACCTCTTTTAGGTGACACTGTCCAGGAGAAGCTAGCATACTAAGCTACCTCTTTTAGGTGACACTGTCCAGGAGAAGCTAGCATACTAACCTCTTTTAGGTGACACTGCCCAGGAGAAGGTAGCATACTAAGCTACCTCTTTTAGGTGTCACTGTCCAGGGACATGCTAATATTTCAATTCCAAGGGTGCAAACATACATTTACCCTGATCCTAAAAGTACTATATTAAAGGGGAACTATCTTATAAATGGCCTTTTTCAGTGTTTAGCATTGTTTCCTAGCTATGTGGACTTATATTAATATGATCTATGTCTCTAATTCTCATATTGGCACATTCTTCCAATTCTCCTCTCACAATATTCACCCTCACTGAACTGAGTTATCTGAAAATGTGATGATTCGTGATGTCAGAGAGACTCCGCTGCATGATGATGTGGCCCCATGTGGCATCAGGCCACACAGTGGTTTAGGAGCCCAGCCTCAAAACGGCTCGAGATCTTGAGGTAGAAAAATTCTTTGTTTTTGAGGACTTGATTAGAAATACAAAACAATGAATTAAAAAAAATTATAATTACAGAGGTGTTCCATAAACTCACAGGAATTGTGTAAAAGTGCCCAAGTAGTGAAAGATAGTAAAATATTTCCCCTTTAAGTAAATGTTTCAGTCGAAAAGGGTATGACGGATTGGATGTGCCATTAGAGACACAATAAGAGAAAACAATATTGTCCCCAGTGTCAACAGTACAGCTCCACGATGCAATGTTTGGAAGGGAATATTAAATTTGCTCTCGTCTGTCGGCTCCGGGCTGCGTTTTCAACCAATACATTGTTGGAAAGCTCAATTTGCCACCTTTCCATCGTCACCACACTCAACCTATTGCGTGCTTCCATTCTCCAGTTACAAGACGAAACATCCGGTGAGCGTCATTTGAAAAGCCGCGGTTGTGAACGGTTCCCGAACTGACCAGTCAGCGCTGAAAATTTACCACCATTGTAGCCAAGGAGCAGTGATGCCAGTAACGCGTTACTGTAATCTGATAACTTTTTCCCGAAAATAGTAATCTAACGCGTTAATCTTTACAAGCCAGTAATCTGATTGCAGTTACTTGTCCAAGTGGCTGTGCGTTACTATTTCGTTACTATCTCATAATGCAGGCAGAATGCAGTATTTTCTTTCGTTTTCGACAGTCAAAAAAATGTGAGCTGTTTTCCTTGCATTGGGAGTGACGTCACATGTCACGTTTTAAAAGCGTGTCTGAGAACATAACCTCACGTGTTGTACCATGCTGGTGGGCGGTGGCTGTTATTATTATCAGGCTGACCAAAACATAGCGAGCTAGCATACCACTACAATGGCGCAGGGAGACGCTCACGCTGGCAACGCTTTCTTGCACTGGAAGTTCAGTCACTACTTCACGTTTGTGTCCGCTAAGCCGGGTGAAAAAAACATTCCCGTGCGTTGCACACTATGCGGAGGAAGCAAAATACCGTCTACCGCTAAAAACAGCACATCCAATTTAAGAAAGCATCTGGAATCACAGCACAGCGCGATCAAACTGATAGAAAAAAACCCGAAGCCGAAGCTTCGACTTCTACAGGACTCGGCGGTCCACCAGCCAAACAGCAAAAGCTGGATTTCAATAAAAAACCACCCGTAAGTGAGCGAGAGCTGAAGAGAATGGTCGGGAGATATGTTGTAGAAGAAATGTTACCTCTGAACACTGTTGACTCGCCCTCTTTCCGTGCCATAATAGATAAGATCCCTTGTAGTGCTAGTGCTGAGCTGCCCCGAAGAACGGCATTCTCCTCGGACTTGGATACGGAATATGCGGAGATGGAGAAGAACCTGAAGGTGGCGCTAGACGAGGTTGACCATATATCAACCACAGTCGATATTTGGACTGCTAATAACCGTAGTTATATGGGGGTGACCTGTCACTGGATCAGCAGAGCAACACTACAGACGAGGTTATAACCGTAGTTATATGGGGGTGACCTGTCACTGGATCAGCAGAGCAACACTACAGACGAGGTTATAACCGTAGTTATATGGGGGTGACCTGTCCCTGGATCAGCAGAGCAACACTACAGACGAGGTTATAACCGTAGTTATATGGGGGTGACCTGTCACTGGATCAGCAGAGCAACACTACAGCGCAACAAGGCAGCATTGGCATGTCGGAGAATCCAATCCAATCCAACTTTATTTATAAAGCGCTTTAACAGCCACAGGGGCACAAAGTGCTGTGCAGGGGGAGCATATTAAAAACTATAAGCAGCACTAGAAATAGATTAAAATAAAACAAGAGTACCAAAAAAGAGAAGAAAAAAGAAGGTAAACATAGGCAGCAGTACAAATTTAAATAGATCAGAGTACTTAAAAAATATTTAAAAGCAAAGTACACAAGGACACAAAACAACAACACAGTAAGACAATAAGATCATAAAATCAATGATGAGGCCTGATCTGCAGTGGCAGCTCGTTCCACATTTTGGGGGCGACAACGGAGAAGGCACGGTCCCGTGGTAGACACACCTTTGATACTATTGGTGCAGAAATTGAAAACATCCATGCATCATAATGGACTAACAAATAAAGTTGTAGCAACAGTGACTGATAATGGTTCCAATTTCGTGAAGGCATTTAAAGTCTACCGGCCTGTCACTGTCACAGAATCCGATGATGAGACGGAGGAGTCTATTCCCACTGATGATGCCACTTTTTTAGATGTGGCTGGAATCCTCTCAGCAGAGAATGAAAGTGATGGCCAGGAGGTGACTCTCCCCCCGCACTACAGGTGTGCTTCTCATACCATCAACATCATTTCTACAAATGAGGTGGAGAAATACTTGTTATCCAAAGCAGAGAGCAAAGCTGTGTATAGGAGTAGCATGGCTAAATGCACAGTAGGTCTACCATTGCCTCAGAGACAGTGGAGGAAGTAAATAAAAGGCAGCTCCTTGTACCTACATCCAGTCGGTGGAATTATTTGTACGATGCCATAAAGAGAATCGTAGAAATCCCCATGAAAGAGCTGAATACTATGCACCAAGGTGGGAGTCACCCGCTTCAAAGACACAGAATACCAGTTCCTGCATGAGTACTGCACCACCATGAAGCCTCCCAGATAGCAAAAAATGAGTGAATCAACGTTGAAATAGGGTTCAGCAGAAATATTGAATCTATGTTGAAGCCTGACATCTAAATTATATAGATCGTTGTCTATGACCGTTAGGTGTCAACCATAGCTGATACTATATCAATGTTGATTCAACCATCATCTAAATGGTAATATACATGCACATTTTAGTTGATTTTATATTGAATCAATGTTAGACATCAATGTTTATTCAACCATAATCTAAATGGTAATCTACATGCACATTTTAGTTGATTTTGTATTGAATCAATGTTAGACATCAATGTTTATTCAACCATAATCTAAATGGTACTCTACTTGTACATTTGTAACTTGTACATCTACTTAATTGTAACTTGTAAAGTTAAGGAATCAATACTGATTAATGTACATTTTACATTAAAATATTGCTGCTGATATGTATACATCATAACATTACATGTTTTTTTCCTGCTGTTAAACATGCACACTATTGTTAAATAAATAATAATAAAATTCTCATATGACCATATTTCCAAAAATGTGTGAACAAAAATGACAACATGGCTTTAATATGAAGATTTATTTTTTTCTAGGGTATCAGAACTTAGTGACTAAAACTTTTTACAAAAAACAAATAACAGACCTTATAACAGGCTTTCATTAACAATATAGCCACTGCCAGAATAGTGACACACATGCACAACGAAGACAAGATTGCAATCATTTTAACTATAAACTTATGAGCTCAAAGTATGAGCTCACTGACTGAAATGTCCAACAAAAAGCATCAATTGTCAAGATGTTTGAGGAAAATAGAAAGGAATAGGAAATAGGAATAGGAAATTAGAAAGGGAACAACAACTTAACCCTTGTGTCTGATCAGATTTGTATTTGTTTGATAACTTTGCAGTGATGAGCCAACATAATATGTGGCATAATCTTTTAATTATCTTGTATTTTTTTTTTTACTCTTCATAAATTGTTTATTCCACTTCAGCCCGATCATAACCACCACATATTCTTTTTTTTGTCATATTTAACAACTCTTTTCAGAAAAGTGGGAGTATTTCATTACAAAAATAATATAAAAAATGGTTATGATCAGGGCTGAAGTTGAATAAAATATTTATGGAAAAGAAAGTGGGAAATTATTTCAACATAATCTTTTTATGGAGTTTTTCAATTTAGTCCCCTAATAAGAGTATAATACTTTAGTTTTCAGACACAAGGGTTAAATATAAACAATGGCATAGGATTTGAATTTAAACACAGTGGAGCTTAGATGATCTACAGTTGTCCACGACTTATCCTCCAAGGCATCTGCTATATAATAATCTTCAGATTTACTTAAGTGTTATTAGTAGGTTACAGCAGTAAGCATTAGTTTGCTCAGTCAATTATGGCCAATTCGTTTTATATTGTTTAATACAGTTAAATAAATAGATAAATGAAAAGCAATTTTTTTTGGATTACCCCCCCCCCCCCCCACTGTACCGAAAATAATACCGAACCGTGTCTTCAAAACCGAGGTACGTACCGAACCGTGGATTTTGTGTACCGTTACACCCCTAATGTTTCTATAACTCTCTCCCATATAACTCTCTCCCATACCCTTAACACCAACCGCTGAAGTGCCCTTGAGCAACCCCCAACTGCTCCAGTGGAGTTGCTCAGTGGCCAACAGTGTCAGACTGTGGTTGTACTGGGGCCTAACAAAATTAATAGTTGGTTTCAGGTTGGTTGTCAGTTTGGCCATGGGTAGGTAGGGAATTTATTTTATTTTATTTTATTTTTTTATTTTATTCTTTCCCACGGCGACTATGGATAGGGAATTTCTTTATTTAATTAAAATGTTCACAACAACATGGATGCATGTACTCTGCCAGCATGTTTAATATCCATAATACTAAATGTTTGACTAAGATTTCTATGAAACTTTATAAAAAACAAAAAAAAAAAAAAAACGTTTTTTTATAATTTTTTCTAAAAACTCATAAAATATATTGGGTCGCACCTAAATCGGCAGGGTCGGTCGGCAACCTGAAACCAACTATTAATTTTGTTAGGCCTGGGCAGCTCCCAGGTGTGAATGGAACTCTGTGAATGTGAAGCAGGGCGTAGCTGAAAAAGAGCATCTGTGCTCAGCGAACCTACCCTGGGTAAATAAAGGTTAAAATTAAAAATAAAAAAAATAAACACTGCAAGAACAGGCTGAAGCATAAGTAATTCAAGTAGATGCCGTCCATGGAAGAACAGTGTCCAGGGTAATTCCTTGTACTGTAGGGACCAGGGAAACAGTGTGCTGGGGTACCCCAAGTTTGACTCTGGTTCGCTTGACAATTAAGTTTGGGTCACTTCGGTTCCAAGAACAGGCTGAAGCAGCATATTCAAGTAGATGCCGTCCATGGAAGAACAGTGTCCATCAGGGTAATTCCTTGTACTGTATGAACCAGGGAAACAGTGTGTGCTGTGCTGTGCTGGGGTAGCTGTGCTGTGCTGGGGTACCCTAAGTTTGACTCTGGTTCGCTTGACAATTAAGTTTGGGTCACTTCGGTTCCAAGAACAGGCTGAAGCAGCATATTCAAGTAGATGCCGTCCATGGAAGAACAGTGTCCATCAGGGTAATTCCTTGTACTGTATGAACCAGGGAAACAGTGTGTGCTGTGCTGTGCTGGGGTAGCTGTGCTGTGCTGGGGTACCCTAAGTTTGACTCTGGTTCGCTTGACAATTAAGTTTGGGTCACTTCGGTTCCAAGAACAGGCTGAAGCAGCATAAGTCATTCAAGTAGATGCCAGGGTAATTCCTTGTACTGTATGAACCAGGGAAACAGTGTGTGGTGTGCTGTGCTGTGCTGGGGTACCCTAGGTTTGACTCTGGTTCGCTTGACTTAAGTTTGGGTCACTTCGGTTCCTTGAGATGCCTCCCTCCCGGTCTGGCGCATAACGAAGCCACTTCTTGACAGTTTCGCTGTAGTCCTGGTCGGTCAGCTTGGGGTCAAACTGTCGAGCAGCAGCTGATTGACACAAAAATAAAAAAGGGAGGAAGAGAGGTGGGTGAGATGATGTACGATGAGATAAGAGCACCCGGCCCTCACTTCACACGAGTGCGATTTTTTTTAATCACTCAATTACTCACTCTGTAGGTCTACAGTAACAAGCTACAGTCAGCATCCAGTTAGACTGGACAGGAAAGAGAATTAAGCAATCGCCTAGCCTGACACCATCTAGGCAATACAATGTGTATCCATGCACCTCTAAAGCTCAATTACGTTGTCCATTTCTTATAGGTTGCACTTTCATCACTTCATTCCAACATAACACTTTTTTTTTAAGTTTTTGCAACAGCATAATTATATTCTGAATCACCAGCATCACCAGCATCACCACCTCACTACCTAAACTTAACCTATGAAGTAGTTTGCAGGGGAGGAAGCTCACCAAACATGCAGGCTTGTAGTGTGGTGTGCTTGAATGGCTTCTTGCTTTCTGAACAACGCTTGTCTTTCTTTCCAGCCCAGTTGAACCCACTGGCCAGGGCGTTGGTCATAGCAGTTTTCAACATCAGTCTGATCAGGTTCTCTGAATTGGTGCCTCCTACCAAAGCCAGGCGAGAAATCTAAATCAGAGAGAAGAAAATGAAGGCCCTGCGTTAGAAACAGCATAACGTTTATTTTATGAACACAGAGCAACCAACTTGTTTATACACACACTTTATGCATGCACTGATATTCCAGCCCATGCCAGTCATTAGGTTTAACCACATTAACCCTCCTGTCCATATGTAAACGGTATATTTGAACAATTTCAAAACGTTTCATAAATAGCAGATATACAAGCTCTAACACGTTTTGAACTAGAAAGTGCTAAACACATTTTTCCCCTGAACAAGACCACACTGAAACGATCTACATTTGATAAATGAATGCAGTTCAATAAATTACCATCTTTTGACGGACTGATTGCTCCATCAGTAATGATTCTGCCTCATTGAAGTCCTGTTCACTGGCGATTGGCAGCTGGAAGGGGAGCGTAGTGGTTGTGGTGGCCACGCCGTGTCCCCTGGTCCCACCAGATATGTTGCCCTCAGCCAACTCGGTCTTGATGAACTGCACATCTCTCGATAGATCCTTCACCACGACAAGTAATTCAGCCAGCATTGAATTATTCTTCTGGATGGTAAGGTCTTCAGAAGAAGAGTTAAAATCATTAAGTGAGAAATAAAAATAAGCAGCAAATCACACGAGGAATTACACCATGTCCAATAGACTTGCCTTTCAGAAGCTGCCCGTCATCGCCGGCCATCTGTCTATGCTGTGAAACACCAGATTGCCCTGAGCTGTGTCCTGACATTGCTGTAGAAACAAAATCATAGTTATATATTTCACTAGTTTGACTGCATTGGATCAAACTGGTGGTAGTTCCCTCTAAAATGGCATACCATTTTGTGCATGTTGTGAGAGACCAGGGGGACTGTAGTATTGCCCCGAGCTGCATCCCGACAGCCCTGTAGAAACAAATCATTATATTTAAAAATACAAAATCTGACTTGTCAGTCAAATTAACATACATGTCATAATCACTAACACCGGTTCCTGACAGGCAGCAAGCGAGCGAACTGAAGACGAAATCGCACACGACACTGTCCTGATATGACGCAGCGCGTGTCCGAGTGTGTGTTACCTGGATTCTCGACCAATAAAAAGTGTTTAGGGGTGGGACTCGGCCGCGTAATCGCTCAACTAGAGACACAGCGAGCGAATATTTGAGGGGTGAACGACATCGCTGCTCAGTTCACTGTCGCTCGCGGCAGGTCAGGATAGTCTGATTGAAACGAATACATTTTAATCACTTTTTCTCGCTGGCTCGCGTCGCTCTATGTCAGGAAGGGGTGTAAGGAGTTGTATCCCCGTCTCTCAAAACACTGTTACTGAAAGAGTACAGTATCATACCACTACTTGCACTTTGTCGAACTTGCAGCTGCTGGACATGTGAGGCCTGCTGCTGCTGGTGATACTGAACAATATCAAATCCTGGCATCTCGGCTGAAACACAGTAGGAAATACACAAAGTTATTAGCAAATGACGCTATTGTAATCCCCCATGTGAGAAAATGTTTGATTTCCATTCAGCTGATTTCACGTGCACTGCCAAATACTACTTTAATAAAAATATCAAAGACAATGCGAGACAATACAGATATTTTAAACATGCCAGAATATTATGTTATGAGATTGCTTGATAACTCACCATTATGTTGAGTTAGCGATTGCCGGTAGTTGCTAGTAACCAGATCTACAAAGGGGAAATGTAAAATAAGTTGCGACTCAAACATGGTGGAAATTGTGCTCAATATAAAAGCATTATGTACAACTACACATTTTTATTGTGACATTGCTTGCAAGTTGTGAAGGCTTTGAATTTTTGTAGTGGGCTGGCATGCACATTGTAAACATGTATTCTGTTGCATGCATGATGCCAGCGACCTGCCAGCCATCTCCTCACAAGAACACAGATATGGGTTCACTTACTGTTATTTGGATCAGGAGTCTGCAACGAATCTAAATAGCTGTAGATCCTGCCACCATCCAAAGAATCTAAAAAAGGTAAGCCAGGGTGAGAATTGAAGATGCTACAAATCATGTTTAAACAGTCATCTAGTTGGCATTTTAACATGCATAGCAACATACCATTCATTGTAGGGTCTTGGCCAACAACTGGAGGTTTGACGTATCTTAGCGCCTTACGAGACCGGCTCGATTTTGGAGTCTGTCCTACAACATATTTTAGTTGGCATGTTATTCACAATGTATATATTTTGGGCCAACTATAGAATAACTGCAAGAAATGCAGAAGTCCAATCAAATTAAAATGCTCAATTTGTCGGTACATGGTCAGACTAATTTGTTTAACTGTTTATTATTATTATTAACTGTAGCCATTTCCAAAGTGCCTATATAAAATAAATGCATTGCATCAATACCTGGGAAACCCACATCAGGTGCTTTGGCAAAACGTTTTCTTTTTGTTGTCGCCACTCGAGTCAGAGTCCGAGTGCACATACTGCTGATTTGGCCTAAAAAAAAGTATATATATACACACATATAAATAAATGTAGTTATGATACTACGTTTATTAGTCAAGGCTAAAGTCTGAATACATAGGCCCTCAGGCCACTGTGTGTTATCCTTTTAGCACTACTTGCAACTACAACAGCAGTGCCATTATTTACAACACCCTAGGGAGAGTTGTCCCTTTAACAAAGTGAACACTGTACCTGGATCTTCTTTTTTGGCGGAGATCTCCTTCGTCCTCAGATTCAATTTCAGAGGTTGGACACATAGTTGAGGTGTACTTGGTCTCTCGTTTTTTGGCCTCATCATGGGTCTCTGGAAAGAGCAGAGAGAAAATGACAATTAACATATCTGCAGTCCAGTGTTTAACGAAAAAATATATGTACCTCTTATCATATGTGCATCGTCACAATTTGCGTCCTCACTTTTTGTGTATGTGTTGCACGAAATACTCACCACACGTAGTAAGCTCACGTACATCCTTATAGGTGATCCATTTATCATCTGGTTGCAGTCCATCTCGAAGGGCTTTTGTGAGCTTTATGTGTTTAGGGGGCCATAACACAGTCTGGTCTTTAGCATTAAACCAGCTCCCTAGAACTACTGCTGTCCCACCATTTGGGAACTGTACAACTGACCACAGCACCACCTCACCATTCATCTTCAAAGGGCTGAAATGAGAATTTACGGTACTCATAATGATCTCTCCTTACAAGCCATTCCCATACCGTCCTAAACTAATATAATCCAGCCTTATTTCTGTCTGTAGTCGTCGGTGTAGGTTATCCAGTGTACATATCCACACGGTCCTCGTCTAGGGCTCCTCGGGTGAAAGCGCCTGGGTAAGCAGCCCAGCCTGGATAAGCACACTAGCTGGTACGAGGAAACGTTGGTAATGCTGGTCACTGTAGAACGGTAGCCGCACGATACACTATACATAATAGACTAATAATAATAGAATAGGTCGAACTCAACGATACAGCTTTAAACTCTGACACTTCAGCTATCAATTTGCACGCGGTCTCAAGGCTCTATTTTGGGGCAAAACGGGCACACTTCACAGCACGTTGTATCGTGGTGAAGGCTTCAACTTATTGGGGTAACTAACTGCTGTATCCACCTGAAACGTAAGGTGAATAATCTATAGTACCAGCCTTATTTCTGTCTGTAGTCGTCGGTGTAGGTTATCCAGTGTACATATCCACACGGTCCTCGTCTAGGGCTCCTCGGGTGAAAGCGCCTGGGTAAGCAGCCCAGCCTGGATAAGCACACTAGCTGGTACGAGGAAACGTTGGTAATGCTGGTCACTGTAGAACGGTAGCCGCACGATACACTATACATAATAGACTAATAATAATAGAATAGGTCGAACTCAACGATACAGCTTTAAACTCTGACACTTCAGCTATCAATTTGCACGCGGTCTCAAGGCTCTATTTTGGGGCAAAACAGGCACACTTCACAGCACGTTGTATCGTGGTGAAGGCTTCAACTTATTGGGGTAACTAACTGCTGTATCCACCTGAAACGTAAGGTGAATAATCTATAGTACCAGCCTTATTTCTGCCTGTAGTCGTCAGTGTAGGTTATCCAGTGTACATATCCACACGGTCCTCGTCTAGGGCTCCTCGGGTGAAAGCGCCTGGGTAAGCAGCCCAGCCTGGATAAGCACACTAGCTGGTACGAGGAAACGTTGGTAATGCTGGTCACTGTAGAATGGTAGTCGCACGATACACTATACATAATAGACTAATAATAATAGAATAGGTCGAACTCAACGATACAGCTTTAAACTCTGACACTTCAGCTATCAATTTGCACGCGGTCTCAAGGCTCTATTTTGGGGCATCACGTACATCCTTATAGGTGATCCATTTATCATCTGGTTGCAGTCCATCTCGAAGGGCTTTTGTGAGCTTTATGTGTTTAGGGGGCCATAACACAGTCTGGTCTTTAGCATTAAACCAGCTCCCTAGAACTACTGCTGTCCCACCATTTGGGAACTGTACAACTGACCACAGCACCAGACCACAGCACCACCTCACCATTCATCTTCAAAGGGCTGAAATGAGAATTTACGGTACTCATAATGATCTCTCCTTACAAGCCATTCCCATACCGTCCTACAAAGCCAAAGTGCACTACACACATTGCATTTTTGAAGCATTTAAAGGAAAACTCCAACATTTTGTGAAATTAGCTTATTTGACATCTTCCCTGGAGTTATAAGAAGATACATACCTTTTTCGTCTCTCTGCATGCATTGGGCTTAGGGAACGCCTGGACAGTTAGCCTAGCTTAACTTCATCACTGGAAGTGGGGCAGACATCTAACCTAGTTCACTACAGTCAGGAAATATACTCCAAATACAATCAAAATACAACTCCCAAACGTTCCCGTAAACATGTTGTGACCTGTGTATTTACCACGTCTCCCAGTCACACAAGTCACACAAGTCTCCAAGTCACACAAGTCTCCCAGTCACACAAGTCTCCAAGTCACATGAGTCACACAAGTCTCCAAGTCACACAAGTCACACAAGTCCAAGTCTCCAAGTCACACAAGTCACACAAGTCACACAAGTCCAAGTCACACAAGTCTCCAAGTCACACAAGTCACACAAGTCTCCAAGTCACACAAGTCTCCAAGTCACACAAGTCACACAAGTCCAAGTCACACAAGTCACACAAGTCCAAGTCTCCAAGTCACACGAGTCACACAAGTCTCCAAGTCACACAAGTCACACAAGTCACAAAAGTCCAAGTCACACAAGTCACACAAGTCTCCAAGTCACACAAGTCTCCAAGTCACACAAGTCACACAAGTCACACAAGTCACACAAGTCCAAGTCACACAAGTCACACAAGTCTCCAAGTCACACAAGTCTCCAAGTCACACAAGTCACACAAGTCACACAAGTCTCCAAGTCACACAAGTCACACAAGTCTCCAAGTCACACAAGTCTCCAAGTCACACAAGTCACACAAGTCACACAAGTCCAAGTCACACAAGTCACACAAGTCTCCAAGTCACACAAGTCTCCAAGTCACACAAGTCTCCAAGTCACACAAGTCACACAAGTCACACAAGTCCAAGTCACACAAGTCACACAAGTCTCCAAGTCACACAAGTCACACAAGTCTCCAAGTCACAAAAGTCTCCCAGTCACACGAGACTCATGTGACTGGGAGACTCGTGTGACTTGTGTGACTGGGAGACGGGGTAAACACACAGGTCACAACATGTTTACAGGAACGTTTGGGAGTTGTATTTGGAGTATATTTCCTGACTGTAGTGAACTAGGCTAGATGTCTGCCCCACTTCCAGTGATGAAGTTAAGCTAGGCTAACGGTCCAGGCGTTCCCTAAGCCCAAAGCATGCAGAGAGACGAAAAAGGTATGCATCTTCTTGTCCAACTCCAGGGAAGATGTTAAATAAGCTAATTTCACAAAATGTTGGAGTTTTCCTTTAAGCGTTTCAATTGGCCAGCCAAACATGTTATCTGTGTACATGTAATATTGTACTAATTGTGTATTTATTAATGAGGTAAGTTATGCCCCGAAATCCGACGTTAGAGTCAGTGTGTCAATATAGTTACTGCACTTTAGCTTTGTAGGGCAGTATGGTTATGCTGTTAAATGAAGTAGTGGTATTGCAATGGCACCATCTCCGTCTGGAGAGAGAAGACATTTGCGCTTGATATAGCGAAGTTTACCTATCCCTATATCTTCTTGCAAGCCACTGACCTTGTATGTACCAATGTATGATGATTCACAGGGATACATGTAGTATGGCTGTTTGTGTCTGTACTTTCTGTAAATTATATATACCTCTTCCTCTGATTTAAGAATATTCTCTACTAATGCAAATCCATCTCCAACCTCAATACAATTGTCTCCTTTCTTTGTGTACAAAGTAAACCGATGAGTGGAGACCTTCCTGTACTGTTGTGAAGAAGTAAACTGTGGGGGGACAGGCCCATCAGTGTGAATATTACGCAAAATTGGATCATCTGTGGGACATGGGGATCCAACATGTGGAATTTCAGACAACCTTTTCACTACATGTTGTAGAGGCTGATGTGGCTTGCGTAGAAGATGCTTAATTTGTCCAAGATAGTTCTCAAAAGGGAATCCTGAGATATTATCTAGAGTGCCAAACTTCCTGTATTCCTCAGCCAAATGAATAAGCTGGTGTACATTGTACACAATTTCACCTCTTCCATACACTGTCCCAAAGTGTTCAACAAAAGAAACCATCAACTTGTGCGCAAAGGCCAACATTTCCTCAGAAATACTAGGGGACAGCAACAAGTACATTCCAACAGAAAACAACATGAAGTTGTCATACAGCTCACTGGGGAGGGAATCCTTCAAAACAACAGGACCCCAATACAACATGAAGGATCGCAACTCAGTAGCTTTCCAGCGATCTAACTCTGACAGTTCCCTTGGTTTACAGTTAAATTCACAAGGCATGTAGGGACGTAGCTTTAGCAGTTTACCTGAAATGGCTTGTACAGTTTTGGAAGGGAACCTTGTTGCCAAATTCTTCCCCTTTAACCATATATTAAGCAGTTTCCTTGTAACTCCGAGACAACAGAGATGCATGTAATCAGTTGGAAACATAGAAACCATCTTAACTAAACCTGTTAAAGGGCTCGTCCCATTGTGATGTGCCTCATCAACCATGTCTGAGAAACTGGAGTCTGTCCTAAGTCTGACTTTTGTTTCAGGATATGTCATTTTATTTCTCCATACACCCTCCTGAAAACACTTGTCACAACCAGAATAGCCATTAAATGCCTTGGTCTGCTTAATATAAGCTCTAGCCGGGGCATCACAAATGAAAAAAGATATCTGTACATCAAATTGCTTGTCATTATAATTAATGCCATTAGACAGTACATTCTGAAGATCTTTGACAAACTGCTCTAGGTACTCAAAAACACTCTTTGGCTTGCTTAGACCACAAAAAATGCCAACAACAAATGGGGACTTTGTGTAGTCACATTTGAGACTTCCAAGTATGGGCCAAAACTGAAGTTTAGAACTTTTGAATAAAGGTAAACCATCTATATTAAACTGTAAATTAAGAGTTGTCAGAGTTGCCGGTAAAATCAAACATGCCAACCGTGAAAGCACCCCTTTGACTAAACCAAAATGATAGTATTCTCCCCCTTCAATCTTAGTGGTAGGCACATGTTTTTGTGTTCCTAGCAATGTTCTTCCATCTTTAGGAAGGGTGGGGTGAAACATCTTCAAAAAGGACAGCAAAGATGATAGTGCAACCAGAGAGACTGAATAGGATGTTGCCCAATATTTTAAACTTGTCATGAGGAAATCTTCATTATGCTCATCACTGTCAAAGACATGTTCAGGTTCAATTTCGTCATCCCCAGCTATACTTTCAAAATGTGCATTTGACTCACCTGGTGAGTCAATATTTTCACTTTGATCACTGATAGTTAGTGGTCTGTTTAGTGGCAAGTCTGAAGTTGATAAATCTAGTGGCAAGTCTGATCTAGTTGTTAAATCTAGTGGCAAGTCTGTCTTTGGTAAATCGAGCAGGCACTCAATATAGGCTGTGACAGGATCTGTGTTCTCTAAAGAGTGATGGTTTGTCCTTGAATTAGCAGCAACAATTAACTTATAATCAGTGAGGATAGCCTGCTCTGTCTCTCTCACTAATTTGTTGACTCTACGTCTTTTAGCCCGAGAATAAGATGACATAGTGATGAGGTGCTGTAGTCAATGTAATGGTACATACATTGTGCTATTTACTTGGCTAGAACAGGTCTTTGCTTCAATTGCTGCAACGTGCGGCTTCTTGAAACTGGTACGTGATTCTGGAAAAAGAAAGAAAAAAGAGAGGAGGGTCGACATTAATGTGCTGCATTGCAATGTGCAGGGTGAAACGCTTGCATAATTCTACATTTTGATCAATATCAAGAGAGTCCATTATTATATTATTGTTATATTGTTCATTAGAAAATACCATGTATATAACCAAACGTCTAACTATATAGTCAATGTAATGGTACATAAATTGTGGTATTTACTTGGCTAGAACAATTAAGTCTCAAACAGCCTGCAAACTACCTGGCGTTCTATCGCCATGCTCTAAGACAAACTCTAACCTTAACCAACTTAGAAAGAGTGCAAGGGGAGATGAAGCATATAGCGATATAAACATAGTCATAGCATCAAATTAGTATTTAGATAAGCCACAGAAAAAAATCACGTTATAAAAATAAGCAGTTTCTAAGAAAAAACGATTTGTTATGTGAAGCGCTTTATCAACATGGGCGCCGCCATTTTGTTTGGTGACATCACCACGTCGCGGTGCATTTAGCTAGCTGGCTACCTAGCCGCAGCCGGGATTCAAAGCCAACTAACCGGCTAACCCAGCTCGCTAAATACTGCATGTAGCTAGCAGAACTGTAAAATTTGTTTGAACAGCCATACAAAAAGAAACACGCGGTCCCGTTGTTGTCTGGTAGGCAACGTTGCATTTACGGATCCACGTGTTTACTAGGCCAGCTTCCTTGACTATTTCCTGTTCACCCAATAAGCATGCTTTTGATTGGCTGAGTCGCACAACGTCATTCAGTAACAACGCACGCAATTGGACCACGCAATTTCTAATCGTTGGCGCTATAATATTAACATCGAAATAACTTAAACAACCGTACGATTCCACTTGCACACTCTCCAGAGTTATATTAAGCACACGATACGAATATTCATGAATATTTATCTTAGTTGACGTATATATATATTTACCTACCAAACTGCAGCATATCACATGCACAACGCCGTCAAGATCCACTGGTGCACACTCACAATAACGTTATTTTTCACAGAACACAGTTAAGATAAAAGTAATATAGCCAAAACTTACTGTAAAGCACTCAGTAGAATCAAATCAAATCCGGGGGGAACCAGACGTGCTGTTCTGAACAGCAGTTCACATTGAGAGATCGAGTGCTCAGCTGCATGCTGGGATGTACGTCTGTTTCAATTGGGGGGGGGGGGGGAATTCGGGCCAACGTAATGACGACAAACAGCAAACGTTGAACAGCATCCGTTGATTCAACATTTATTAGATATTGGCATTTCAATCATTAAAATGCAATCACAAAACAATATTGATTCAATGATATGTTTTCAACATTAGTCAATTGGTTTAGCGGTTAATGGGTGATTCAACATCAATCGTCGACCTTAACCAAAAAGCAAGCATTGTGACCATAAATCAACATTGAATTAACACCTTTTGCTATCTGGGCTCTGACTGTAGCGCTGGACATTTGACAAGGTGACTGTCCTTATGGAACTTTACTACCCACACTTGAAGTGCTGATGCAGAAGACCCTCGCTCTGAAGGACACCCTCTCCAAGACGACTGCAGGCCTTCCAGATGCCATACTGCAGGTATGTTCCACCTTTGAGTTAAACATCTTTTGTATTGCACTATTCATGAACATGGAACACCATACTGCAGTATGTAGGTTGTCAGTAGCACACAATAATAAATAATAATAATAGCATAGGAGGAGCAGTACCGTTTAATAGACTAGTCGACTAGTCTCGCACAACCCTAAATAACAATATCAAAATATATTTCTCAGGCTATCCAGACTCGTTTTGCCCCAGTGCTGGACAACAAAGATGCCCTTCTCGCAGCTGTCAGTTGTCCAAAGTTTAAACTCTGGTGGCTGAGAGACGAAGGTAGGAAGGAGCAAGTGAAGGAGCTCCTGACAGAAGAGTGTCGCTCCTACAATGCTGGAGCACAGAGGCCTGCCAGCGTCCCCAACCCCAACACATCTGCCGGCGAAGGTGAGCTGGACTTTTTCTCCTTTGAGGCCGAGCCAGAGGAGGAGACCTACGTGGCAGAAAAGGAGGTGATGGACTACCTAAGGTCAGAGCATGAGCTTCAGATACTGGATAGTAGGGCTGCAACGATTAGTCGACATAATCGACGACGTCGATCATAAAAATTCGTCGACGCAGAATTTTAGTGTCGATGCGTCATATAAAAAGTAAACAGAGAGCCGGTAACGTTCATTCAAAACTGCGCAAATGCACCACAGGAAGTGCAGGGGCAGTATCATTTGCCTTGTCTGCCATGACTGCATTCTGTGTAGTAACGACAAAGAAGAAGAAAGCAGCAGCGAGCACTCTGGAACCGTGATGACAGCTACTCGGATCATGGGTACGTTTGAGCTTACATGTTGGAAAACAGAATGTCTCATGGATAATGCATTGCTTGCTAAGCGAACGCTATTTCAGTTCATATGTTGTTGCTTGAGGCTGCGTGTCCACCAACTACTATGTAACGTTAGCTAACGTTAAACGGCGCCAAGCGTACAGGCTACTAGAGCTTGGCTAGGCTACCGGTGTTTACAGCTCCGTGAATTATCACCAAGTGTCGTATTTTTGCAGACTAGAGTATTAATTAGGTAAGTTAAGATAGCTAGTGCTAACGTCCACTCTCTATAGCGCCATGGTCTAGACTAGGCTGCTTTTTTTCTCAGTTGAAAAAAGTTGAACTTTTTGGGCTAAGACTGCAGAGTCAAGTCAAGTCAAGTCAAGAGTTTTATTTGTCACGGCATACAAGTATACAATGAAATGCGGGGGGTCTTACAGGGAACGTTAGTGCTAGCTATCTTATATCTGATGATTTATAAGTTTGCTATAGCAAATGCAATCACAGGTTCCTTTATGGACGCTGTCATTTGTAAATGGTGTGTTCCTCTGCAGGAGATCAGAGTAAGACACACACAGACACACACATACACACACACACACACACACACACACACACACACACACACACACACACACACACACACACACACACACACACACACACACACACACACAGCTCCTCTCACTCACTCACACACAGCAAACAAAAGACCTAGAAGTCGGTCTGATCTGACTCGTCCTCCTCTCCTCTCCTCTCCTCTCCTCTCCTCTCCTCTCCTCTCCTCTCCTCTCCTCTCCTCTCCTCTCCCCTCCCCTCCTCTCCCCTCCTCTCCTCTCCTCTCCTCTCTTCTCCTCTCCTCTCCTCTCCTCTCCTCTCCTCTCCTCTCCTCTCCTCTCTCCTCTCTCCTCTCTCCTCTCCTCTCCTCTCCTCTCCTCTCCTCTCCTCTCCTCTCCTCTCTCCTCTCCTCTCCTCTCCTCTCCTCTCCTCTCCTCTCCTCTCCTCTCCTCTCCTCTCCTCTCCTCTCCTCTCCTCTCCTCTCCTCTCCTCTCCCCTACAGCTGTTGGAGATGGTGGAGCCTAGTGAGTGGATCCACGTCACCCTCCTGGACCAGGTTAACAGCCCCATCAGAACCACAGTACTGGGGCAGAGGCTGCTACCTTTAAAACATTATCTTTACATTTAAACTTGCACTTTAATTTGTATTATTTAATTTGTTTATTATGATTGATTATTGTATTTGTTATTAAAATACATTTGATTAAGCAAGTAGCTTAATTAAGATCCAAATTAAAATGTTTCATGAGATTTAAATTGGTTAAGGCAGAGGGAGGGTGACGTCCACAGGTGTGCAGACTTGAGCATGTGAGGTAAAACATGCACTGGAGCCCTGAACCTGAGCCCATTTATCTTTTGTGAAATCTATAGATCTATAGATAGGCCTACCTGCCCTATTAGTACATTTTACTCAAACTAGTTACTTTCAAAGGAACTAAGTTACTCTGATAATCAAGTAATCAGTAAAGTAACTAGATTACTTTTTAAAGGAGTAATCAGTCATCAGTGATCGGATTACTTTTACAAGTAATCTGTGGCATCACTGCCAAGGAGCGTCTGCAGACGGGCGCTGAGAGTGGGGGAAGGTGAGACAGGAGAGTGGGGGAAGGTGAGACAGGAGAGTGGGGGAAGGTGAGACAGGAGAGGGGGGGAAGGTGACACAGGAGAGTGGGGGAAGGTGACACAGGAGAGTGGGGGAAGGTGAGACAGGAGAGTGGGGGAAGGTGAGACAGGAGAGTGGGGGAAGGTGAGACAGGAGAGGGGGGGAAGGTGAGACAGGAGAGTGGGGGAAGGTGACACAGGAGAGTGGGGGAAGGTGAGACAGGAGAGTGGGGGAAGGTGAGACAGGAGAGTGGGGGAAGGTGAGACAGGAGAGTGGGGGAAGGTGAGACAGGAGAGTGGGGGAAGGTGACACAGGAGAGTGGGGGAAGGTGAGACAGGAGAGTGGGGGAAGGTGAGGCAGGAGAGTGGGGGAAGGTGACACAGGAGAGTGGGGGAAGGTGAGACAGGAGAGTGGGGGAAGGTGAGACAGGAGAGTGGGGGAAGGTGAGACAGGAGAGTGGGGGAAGGTGAGGCAGGAGAGTGGGGGAAGGTGACACAGGAGAGTGGGGGAAGGTGAGGCAGGAGAGTGGGGGAAGGTGAGACAGGAGAGTGGGGGAAGGTGACACAGGAGAGTGGGGGAAGGTGACACAGGAGAGTGGGGGAAGGTGAGACAGGAGAGTGGGGGAAGGTGAGACAGGAGAGTGGGGGAAGGTGAGACAGGAGAGTGGGGGAAGGTGACACAGGAGAGTGGGGGAAGGTGACACAGGAGAGTGGGGGAAGGTGACACAGGAGAGTGGGGGAAGGTGATGCAGGAGAGTGGGGGAAGGTGAGCCAGGAGAGTGGGGGAAGGTGAGACAGGAGAGTGGGGGAAGGTGACGCAGGAGAGTGGGGGAAGGTGACACAGGAGAGTGGGGGAAGGTGAGACAGGAGAGTGGGGGAAGGTGACACAGGAGAGTGGGGGAAGGTGACACAGGAGAGTGGGGGAAGGTGATGCAGGAGAGTGGGGGAAGGTGACGCAGGAGAGTGGGGGAAGGTGACACAGGAGAGTGGGGGAAGGTGACACAGGAGAGTGGGGGAAGGTGAGACAGGAGAGTGGGGGAAGGTGAGACAGGAGAGTGGGGGAAGGTGAGACAGGAGAGTGGGGGAAGGTGACACAGGAGAGTGGGGGAAGGTGACGCAGGAGAGTGGGGGAAGGTGAGACAGGAGAGTGGGGGAAGGTGAGACAGGAGAGTGGGGGAAGGTGAGACAGGAGAGGGGGGGAAGGTGAGACAGGAGAGTGGGGGAAGGTGAGACAGGAGAGTGGGGGAAGGTGAGGCAGGAGAGTGGGGGAAGGTGAGACAGGAGAGTGGGGGAAGGTGACACAGGAGAGTGGGGGAAGGTGAGACAGGAGAGTGGGGGAAGGTGAGACAGGAGAGTGGGGGAAGGTGAGACAGGAGAGTGGGGGAAGGTGAGACAGGAGAGTGGGGGAAGGTGAGACAGGAGAGGGGGGGAAGGTGAGACAGGAGAGTGGGGGAAGGTGAGACAGGAGAGTGGGGGAAGGTGACACAGGAGAGTGGGGGAAGGTGAGACAGGAGAGTGGGGGAAGGTGAGACAGGAGAGTGGGGGAAGGTGAGACAGGAGAGTGGGGGAAGGTGACACAGGAGAGTGGGGGAAGGTGAGACAGGAGAGTGGGGGAAGGTGACACAGGAGAGTGGGGGAAGGTGACACAGGAGAGTGGGGGAAGGTGACGCAGGAGAGTGGGGGAAGGTGAGACAGGAGAGTGGGGGAAGGTGAGACAGGAGAGTGGGGGAAGGTGACACAGGAGAGTGGGGGAAGGTGACGCAGGAGAGTGGGGGAAGGTGAGACAGGAGAGTGGGGGAAGGTGAGACAGGAGAGTGGGGGAAGGTGACACAGGAGAGTGGGGGAAGGTGACGCAGGAGAGTGGGGGAAGGTGACGCAGGAGAGTGGGGGAAGGTGACGCAGGAGAGTGGGGGAAGGTGAGACAGGAGAGTGGGGGAAGGTGAGACAGGAGAGTGGGGGAAGGTGACGCAGGAGAGTGGGGGAAGGTGAGACAGGAGAGTGGGGGAAGGTGAGACAGGAGAGTGGGGGAAGGTGACACAGGAGAGTGGGGGAAGGTGACACAGGAGAGTGGGGGAAGGTGAGACAGGAGAGTGGGGGAAGGTGACACAGGAGAGTGGGGGAAGGTGAGACAGGAGAGTGGGGGAAGGTGACACAAGAAGACGAAGAAATCCATTGTTTTGACGAGAGCCTCTGAATGAATGGGAGCGGACGGCCATTTTGGATAATCATGCTGAATTTGTACTGGTACACACGTTACAAAATCCCTTTCCTTTTTACTTCAGTGTGTTCAAACCTCTGTTGCTCTATTTCATTAGCACACATTTTAATTTATTGTGTAAGACACTTCAGAATGTTACCTTTCAGAAGAGACCAGACTAAGGCATGTTTGCCCGATGCTTAAGAGGTTACGGAACACAGGAGGTAGAGAACACAAGTCTTATAGGATATTTAAAGGTAACAATTGTATACTCTTCCAACCTTTGGTGGTTTTTATCTTATTTAAACTTGATTTTATTGTGCAGATGACTTGCTTTTCTCGTTGTGTTATTCTATCTCTTTTAGTTGTAGACTCGCTGTAAATGAGGGAAACCTCAGTGTCCCTCCAGTTTTAGTGAAGTTTGAATGAATGAATGAATGAATGAATGAATGAATGAATGAATGAATGAATGAATGAATGAATGAATGAATGAATGAAGTTTGAATGAATGAATGAATGAATATTGTCCAAGTGGCAAGAAGCTGCAGAAGGTACATGTTGTGATGCGGAGGAGGTGGGCGTCTATCTTTAAAACAAGCTGATGAATGTCTCATCTCGGAGACGCAGGTAATCATAGGTGCCTGACGATAACACCGCTACACAGTTAATGTATGGAGCGAGGTTATGATTCATTTATGACACAGCTCTATATTATATGCATGGCCAGGCTTTAGCCCTCTTGTTAAAGCGTCATTTATTCATGTCGTCCAGGTGACAGGATTATTATTATTAATATTAGGTCCTTTTGTCCTCTCGCAAGACCGCCATTCCTTTTGTCCTCTCGCCAAGACCGCCATTCCTTTTGTACTCTCGCAAGACACCATTCCTTTTGTCCTCTCGCAAGACCGCCATTCCTTTTGTCCTGTCGCAAGACCGTCATTCCTTTTGTCCTGTCGCAAGACCGTCATTCCTTTTGTACTCTCGCAAGACCGTCATTCCTTTTTTCCTCTCGCCAAGACCGCCATTCCTTTTGTACTCTCGCAAGACCGTCATTCCTTTTGTCCTCTCGCCAAGACCGCCATTCCTTTTGTCCTGTCGCAAGACCGTAATTCCTTTTGTCCTGTCGCAAGACCGTCATTCCTTTTGTCCTCTCGCAAGACCGTCATTCCTTTTGTCCTCTCACAAGACCGTCATTCCTTTTGTCCTCTCACAAGACCATCATTCCTTTTGTCCTCTCACAAGACCGCCATTCCTTTTGTCCTCTCGCAAGACAGCCATTCCTTTTGTCCTCTCGCCAAGACCACCATTCCTTTTGTCCTCTCGCAAGAACATCATTAATTTTGTCCTCTCGCCAAGACACCATTCATTTTGTCCTCTCGCAAGACCGTCATTCCCTTTGTCCTCTCGCCAAGACCGTCATTCCTTTTGTCCTCTGGCAAGACCGCCATTCATTTTGTCCTCTCGCAAGACCGCCATTCCTTTTGTCCTCTCGCCAAGACCGCCATTCCTTTTGTACTCTCGCAAGACACCATTCCTTTTGTCCTCTCGCAAGACCGCCATTCCTTTTGTCCTGTCGCAAGACCGTCATTCTTTTTGTCCTGTCGCAAGACCGTCATTCCTTTTGTACTCTCGCAAGACCGTCATTCCTTTTGTCCTCTCGCCAAGACCGCCATTCCTTTTGTACTCTCGCAAGACCGTCATTCCTTTTGTCCTCTCGCCAAGACCGCCATTCCTTTTGTCCTGTCGCAAGACCGTCATTCCTTTTGTCCTGTCGCAAGACCGTCATTCCTTTTGTCCTCTCGCAAGACCGTCATTCCTTTTGTCCTCTCACAAGACCGTCATTCCTTTTGTCCTCTCACAAGACCATCATTCCTTTTGTCCTCTCACAAGACCGCCATTCCTTTTGTCCTCTCGCAAGACAGCCATTCCTTTTGTCCTCTCGCCAAGACCACCATTCCTTTTGTCCTCTCGCAAGAACATCATTCATTTTGTCCTCTCGCCAAGACACCATTCATTTTGTCCTCTCGCAAGACCGTCATTCCCTTTGTCCTCTCGCCAAGACCGTCATTCCTTTTGTCCTCTGGCAAGACCGCCATTCATTTTGTCCTCTCGCAAGACCACCATTCCTTTTGTCCTCTCGCCAAGACCGCCATTCCTTTTGTCCTGTCGCAAGACCGTCATTCCTTTTGTCCTCTCGCAAGACCGTCATTCCTTTTGTCCTCTCGCAAGACCGTCATTAATTTTGTCCTCTCGCAAGACCGTCATTCCTTTTGTCCTCTCACAAGACCGTCATTCCTTTTGTCCTCTCACAAGACCATCATTCCTTTTGTCCTCTCGCAAGACCGTCATTCCTTTTGTCCTCTCGCAAGACCGTCGTTCCTTTTGTCCTCTCGCAAGACCGTCATTCCTTTTGTCCTCTCGCAAGACCGTCGTTCCTTTTGTCCTCTCGCAAGACTGTCATTCCTTTTGTCCTCTCGCAAGACCGTCATTCATTTTGTCCTCTCGCAAGACCGTCGTTCCTTTTGTCCTCTCGCAAGACCGTCATTCCTTTTGTCCTCTTGCAAGACCGCCATTCCTTTTGTCCTCTCGCAAGACCGTCATTCCTTTTGTCCTCTCGCAAGACCACCATTCCTTTTGTCCTCTCGCAAGACCGTCATTCCTTTTGTCCTCTCGCCAAGACCGTCATTCCTTTTGTCCTCTCGCAAGACCGTCGTTCCTTTTGTCCTCTCGCAAGACCGTCATTCCTTTTGTCCTCTCGCAAGACCGCCATTCCTTTTGTCCTCTCGCAAGACCGTCATTCCTTTTGTCCTCTCCCAAGACCGTCATTCCTTTTGTCCTCTCGCAAGACCGTAATTCCTTTTGTCCTCTCGCAAGACCGTCATTCCTTTTGTCCTCTCGCAAGACCGTCGTTCCTTTTGTCCTCTCGCAAGACCGTCATTCCTTTTGTCCTCTCGCAAGACCGTCGTTCCTTTTGTCCTCTCGCAAGACCGTCGTTCCTTTTGTCCTCTTGCAAGACCGTCATTCCTTTTGTCCTCTCGCAAGACCGTCATTCATTTTGTCCTCTCGCAAGACACCATTCCTTTTGTGTGAGGTTTCTGTCCTTGCTCTCTCACTCGTTCTGTTCCTTTAACCACCTCGCTCTGTTTTCATTTGTTTTCTGTTATCAATTCAATTCCCTCATTCACACGCTTCTCCCCAGTGACGTCGTCAGAGACGTCGCTGATTGGTTCTCTCAGGTCCGCACGCTTTTCAATCACATTCCCCAGCTGTCACTGCTTGTCAATCAATCAATCCCGTATTATTTATACCCCGTTTCTCCACTCCAGTTTGTTGGATCGTCTTGATTTTTCTCTGTTGCATTCTCCGTTTTGCTGCTGCTGCTGCTTTGCTCTCTGTGCTTATCTCCAGGATAGTTCCAAGAGGCCTTCCTCTTGGACACCTTTCCCCGTGGCGCGCGCTCGCTCCGCTGTTGTTCCAGCACCATTACGCATTACGTCTGGGTGAGTTTTTATTGACTGTCTTGATCAATTCCGTTTTTCGTGTGTTACTATTACACTGAAGATTACCACCTTTTTGTCAGACAGTCACTCACCCAGCGATCCCTTTTTGTTTGTTCCCTCTGGGATAATATTTTTGGGACTTTTCATCTCCCTCTGTGTGTTGCTCACACCGAAGATATTATTCACTTTGGATTGTTTTTGGACTTCACTAACTGTGTGTATTACACGAAGATATTCACTTGGGATAGTGTTTGGAATTTTGCTCACTGTGTGTATTTACACGAAGATATTCACTTGGGGATTGTTTTGGAATTCTGCTCACTGTGTGTAATTACACGAAGATTAGTTCACCCTGTTCTCCTGCTCGTTCAACCTGCACCCTTGTTGACTCGTTCCCTCTCTCCCTCTCTCGGTCTCGCAACACATCGGAGATTCTGCCGAGAGAATTCTGCAGAGCGGTTCAGACGTCAACATCTGCTATTCCCAACTACCACCACGGGAGAAGCTGCAGAGCAGCAGAACATTTCCCCCTTTGCTTATGTACCTGTCTTGTTTGACTTGCCTATCCTGTACTCTTTATATTAGTCTCAAATAAACAAGCCCTTGTATTTGGCAACTCTGAATTCCTACTCTCTTGTGTCGTGCGTTTGGGGTCGGTGTCAAACCATAACATTACGATCCAACCAATGACGACCCCAGCCGACACAGAGAGAGTAGTCACCTTGGGCATCGAGGGGGTGGTAAGGCGTGCCCTACGCTTCCATCGCGCTCCAGGCAATGTACCTGTTAATCGTCTCTTTGTCCCCAACTCAGTCCGGTCCCGGGTCCTCCAGTGGGGCCATACCAGCCGGATCGCCTGCCACCCGGGCGTTCATCACACGTTCTCCTTCCTGGCTCGTCGTTTCTGGTGGCCCACCATGAGGAACGACGTCAAGGGGTTCGTACTGGCCTGCGCGGTCTGCGCCCGCAAGAGAGTCAGCACAGTAGCGGCAGTCCAGTTTGAGTCAGCCAAGGAACACGCCCTACAGCTGGATGCGGCTGCAGCTGCTGTACAGGAACTCCGAGAGCAAGTCCTGCTTATTCAAGGGTCCCTGGCCGCTCTGGCAGGACAACAGTCCGACATTCTCGCTCAGCTTCACTCGCTGGGCGACACCGTTAATGCTTTTCATCTCTCACAACCTTCAGGAGCATTCCCCGCAGCCCCAGCAGATCCCGCATCTCGGGAACCCCGTCTCTCCGTCCCACGGCTGTTCGACGGCAATCCCGAGGAGTGTGCCACATTCATCATGCAATGTGAGTTGGTTTTCCGTCATCAACCAAGCCGTTTTTCTGCTCGTGGGTCCCAAGTGGCTTATATGACGAACTTACTTTCAGGCCATGCTGCCCAGTGGGTCACTTCCTCCTGGGCAATGGAAGCAGATTTTTTGTTTTCCTATCCAGACTTCGTGGCGGAGCTCCGCAGAGTGTTCCACCATCCAGCCCGAGGTCTGGACCCTGGAGCCCGGTTGGGGACCTTCCGACAGGGGAGCGGCAGGGTGACGGACTATGTCATGGAGTTTCGACTGGCGGCGGTGGAGAGTGGATGGAGCGAACCTGCACTTCGCCTAACCTTCTTGAGGGGGCTCAGTGACGCAGTCCGGGACCAGCTCGCTACCCGGGAGTTGCCCGACTCCCTCGAGGACCTGTTCAGCCTCGCCATCCGCATCGACGGACGCCTCCAGGAGAGAAGACGTGAGAGGACCCGACGGGGACCCCCAGACGTACCCCCAGAGGACCACGACCTCGAGGAGGTTTTCTGTACCCCAGACGTACCCCCCGAGGACCACGACCTCGAGGAGGTTTTTTGTACCCCAGACGTACCCCCCGAGTACCACGACCCCGAGGGGGTTTTCAGGGAGTCCAGGGCTCAGGTCTTTCCGCCTCGCCGGCCTTACGACTGTGCCATCGACCGCCGCTCAGGGGCTCCCTTTCCCGGCGGCCGCCTCTACAGTGCTGACCGCCCTGCCCCCTCCGTGACTGGTGGGTTTGGTCCCTCCCGAGCCATGACCAAGGAGGAACCCATGCAGCTGGGACGCAACCGCCTTAGCCCGGCCGAACGGGAGTCCAGGCTCTACTCCGGCCGTTGCCTCTACTGTGGCCGGGATGGACACCGTGTCTCCAATTGCCGTGCCCGGCCAAGAGGACCAGGCTCGCCAAGACCCCGGGAGATCCTGGTGAGCCGTCTTTCCTGTCCCCCGCCCCGGAGGCCCGCTGGTGAGTCGCCTCCGGACCTCTCGTCCATACCCACCCGTGCACCACCCAACCGTCTGGCGGACGTCACCCTAGCCTGGGCGGACCAGCGGGCAACGGTGGGTGCACTCATGGACTCTGGTGCTGATGGGAGTTTCATGGACGTTGGGTTTGCCACCCGGGCCAACATTCCACTTGAGGACCTCGAGAGGCCCTTGGAGGTCTTAGCAATGGATCATCGCCGCCTGGCTGACGTCACTCAACGCACCTGTCCAGTCCTTCTCACCGTTGCTGGTGACCACGTTGAGAGGCTCCAGTTTTTCGTCACAGACTCTCCTCTTGTCCCTGTGGTCCTGGGCAGGCCCTGGCTCGCGCTGCACGAGCCCCACATCGCCTGGTCCTCCGGTGCCATCAAGGGGTGGAGCTCCTCCTGTCGTGCCCGGTGTCTTCAGGTGCCGTCCAGCCCTCTCACCGGGTCCCAGACCCCGTCTCCGGCCTCCCTCGCCGGTCCTCTGTCCCCGTGCCCGGCCTCCGCTGTTGGGTCCCGGTCCCCGTCTCCGGCCTCCCTCGCCGGTCCTCTGTCCACGTCTCCGGTCCCCCTCTCCGGGCCTCTGTCTTTGTCCCCCTCTCCGGTGCCCCTGATCGCCGGCTTCCTTGGATCCCGTCCGGGCAGGCCGGGGCCGAGTGGGTCGCCGGTTGGCTCCCGTGGAGGGGGGGGTACTGTACGGTTTGGTTCTTTCCCCACCACAGGCTTCTTGAATTACTGTGATGATTGGTCCGCTGCTCCGGACATCTGAGCGCGCCTGTCGTGGTGCCGACCGGCGCCGGGTTCCTGCGCCGACTTACCGCCCTGGGCAGAGGGTGTGGCTCTCCGCAAAGGACCTCCCGCTACGGCCCTCGGCCAAGAAGCTCAACCCCCGTTTCGTCGGACCTTTCGAGGTCCTGAAGGTACTCAGTCCGGCGGCCCTACGCCTGAAACTTCCTGCGTCCATGCACGTCCACCCCGTGTTCCATGTCTCCCGGCAGCTCATCGTGGATCCCGGCTTGATCACTGACTTCCATCGAGCCCATCCGGACGAGCCGGGTCGGCCTGGTTGCCGGGTGGCTCCCGTGGAGGGGGGGGGTACTGTGAGGTTTCTGTCCTTGCTCTCTCACTCGTTCTGTTCCTTTAACCACCTCGCTCTGTTTTCATTTGTTTTCTGTTATCAATTCAATTCCCTCATTCACACGCTTCTCCCCAGTGACGTCGTCAGAGACGTCGCTGATTGGTTCTCTCAGGTCCGCACGCTTTTCAATCACATTCCCCAGCTGTCACTGCTTGTCAATCAATCAATCCCGTATTATTTATACCCCGTTTCTCCACTCTAAGTTTGTTGGATCGTCTTGATTTTTCTCTGTTGCATTCTCCGTTTTGCTGCTGCTGCTGCTTTGCTCTCTGTGCTTATCTCCAGGATAGTTCCAAGAGGCCTTCCTCTTGGACACCTTTCCCCGTGGCGCGCGCTCGCTCCGCTGTTGTTCCAGCACCATTGCGCATTACGTCTGGGTGAGTTTTTATTGACTGTCTTGATCAATTCCGTTTTTCGTGTGTTACTATTACACTGAAGATTACCACCTTTTTGTCAGACAGTCACTCACCCAGCGATCCCTTTTTGTTTGTTCCCTCTGGGATAATATTTTTGGGACTTTTCATCTCCCTCTGTGTGTTGCTCACACCGAAGATATTATTCACTTTGGATTGTTTTTGGACTTCACTAACTGTGTGTATTACACGAAGATATTCACTTGGGATAGTGTTTGGAATTTTGCTCACTGTGTGTATTTACACGAAGATATTCACTTGGGGATTGTTTTGGAATTCTGCTCACTGTGTGTAATTACACGAAGATTAGTTCACCCTGTTCTCCTGCTCGTTCAACCTGCACCCTTGTTGACTCGTTCCCTCTCTCCCTCTCTCGGTCTCGCAACACATCGGAGATTCTGCCGAGAGAATTCTGCAGAGCGGTTCAGACGTCAACATCTGCTATTCCCAACTACCACCACGGGAGAAGCTGCAGAGCAGCAGAACATTTCCCCCTTTGCTTATGTACCTGTCTTGTTTGACTTGCCTATCCTGTACTCTTTATATTAGTCTCAAATAAACAAGCCCTTGTATTTGGCAACTCTGAATTCCTACTCTCTTGTGTCTGCGTTTGGGGTCGGTGTCAAACCATAACATTTTGTCCTCTCCCAAGACACCATTCCTTTTGTCCTCTCGCAAGACCGTCTTTCCTTTTGTCCTCTCCCAAGACCGTCATTCCTTTTGTCCTCTCCCAAGACCGTCGTTCCTTTTGTCCTCTCGCCAAGACCGTCATTGCAAATAAGAAGGTCCAGACTAGAGAGAGCCGGTATAGACGTAGGGGAAGTTGTGTCTTCAATATCACAAAGGCAAGGACACATATAAAAAGTCGATGTATATCTGTTAGAGGGGTAAAACTATGGAATAACTGTGACAAAGAAGTAAAAATGTGTAGTTCGATACATACATTTAAGAAATTATTCAAATATAAGGCGATACTTAAATATAAAACCTTATTATTATTATAACAAAACTGTATTAAAATTGTGACAAAAAAGATATATATAAAAAACATAAATACATGTGTATATGTTTTGTATATAAAACTATGATACTTATGTAACCTTTTGTTTTTGCAAAATGATGTACTGAATTGTGTTTTGTAAATAATGTAATGTAAAAAGGGTGGCAATTAGAGGCCTCAGCTTCAGGGCCCACAGCCCCCCCTCCCCTCTCTAACCCTAACCCACAGCCCCCCCTCACAGAGCCCACAGCCCCCCCTCCCCTCTCTAACCCTAACCCACAGCCCCCCCTCACAGAGCCCACAGCCCCCCCTCTCATCACTCACAGAGCCCACAGCCCCCCCTCTCTAACCCTAACCCTATCCCACAGCCCCCCCTCTCTAACCCTAGTTCCCTGAGTGGGAACTAGGCTGTGTGCGTCTGTGAGTGGGAATCCCTGCCCACATTCAAAACCGCACTTAAAGAGCACCTACGGGAGGCTGCAATTCGAAACTGGCCACCGTAAATGCCCAAAACCCCCACCACCTCCTAATAGACAGTCTCCTCCCCACCGCATGTATATATTCCCTCCCCGCCGTATGTATATTTCTCTCCCACCCACCCACCCCCTCCTAATGTACAGTCCCCTCCCCATCATATGTATATACTCTGTCAGGATCTAGGGGTAACAGTACTGTATATTTGAATACCGTTTATGTCACAAATGTATCAGTACTAAATACCTATATGTCCCTATGCCATAAATGTCATGTATGTTGTGTATGTCATAAATGTCTATATGAATTGAAAATGGGGAACCCTGATGTAAACAAGACAAACGTCTTTCTCTGGTCTGCATCCCCTTAACAATTGTGTGTATTGAGCCGTACTGTATTGTACCCATTCTGCAATCTGTTAAATAAAGTTTTCATTCATTCATTCATTCAACTAGGCTCTGTGCGTCTGTGTGAGTGGGAACTAGGCTCTGTGTGTCTGTGTGAGTGGGAACTAGCCTCTGTGTGTCTGTGTGAGTGGGAACTAGGCTCTGTGTGTCTGTGTGAGTGGGAACTAGGCTGTGTGCGTCTGTGTGAGTGGGAACTAGCCTCTGTGCATCTGTGTGAGTGGGAACTAGCCTCTGTGCGTCTGTGTGAGTGGGAACTAGCCTCTGTGTGTCTGTGTGAGTGGGAACTAGCCTCTGTGTGTCTGTGTGAGTGGGAACTAGGCTGTGTGCGTCTGTGTGAGTGGGAACTAGGCTGTGTGCGTCTGTGTGAGTGGGAACTAGGCTGTGTGCGTCTGTGTGAGTGGGAACTAGGCTGTGTGCGTCTGTGTGAGTGGGAACTAGGCTATGTGTGTCTGTGTGAGTGGGAACTAGGCTGTGTGCGTCTGTGTGAGTGGGAACTAGGCTGTGTGCGTCTGTGTGAGTGGGAACTAGGCTGTGTGCGTCTGTGTGAGTGGGAACTAGGCTGTGTGCGTCTGTGTGAGTGGGAACTAGCCTCTGTGCGTCTGTGTGAGTGGGAATTAGGCTGTGTGCGTCTGTGTGAGTGGGAACTTGTTATGGTTTGACACCGACCCCAAACGCACGACACAAGAGAGTAGGAATTCAGAGTTGCCAAAAACAAGGGCTTGTTTATTGAGACTAATTAATGAGCACAGAATAGGCAAGTCAAACAAGACAGGTACACAAGCAAGGGGGAAAATGTTCTGCTGCTCTGCAGCTTCTCCCGTGGTGGTAGTAGGGGGTAGCAGATGCTGACGTCTGAGCCGCTCTGCAGACCTCTCTCGGCAGAATCTCCGAAGTGTTGCGGGACCGAGAGAGAGAGAGAGGGGGAGCGAGTCAACAAGGGTGCAGGTGGAACGAGCAGGAGAACAGGAGAGGTGACTTGTACCCAAATACAAAAGTTATCCAAGTGAACTAATCTTCGTGCAAATACACACAGTGAGCAAAGTTCCAAAACACAATCCCAAGTGAATATCTTCGTGTAAATACACACAGTGAGCACTGTTCCAAAACACAATCCCAAGTGAATATCTTCGGTGCAAAAATAGACACTGAGAGTGAAGTCCAAAAAACAATCCAATGTGAATAATATCTTCGGTGTGAACAACACACAGTGGGAGATGTAAAGTCCCAAAAATATTATCCCAGTGAGAACAACAAAAAGGCGTTCGCTGGGTGAGTGACTGTCTGATAAAAAAGGTGGTAATCTTCAGTGTTATAGAAACACACGAAAACAGAATTTGATCAAGACAGTCAGTAAAAAACTCACCTAGACGTAGTGCGTAATGAGTGCTGGAACAGCAGCGGAGCGAGCGCGTCGCCACGGGGAAAAGGTGTCCAAGAGGAAGGCTTCTTGGAATATCCTGGAGGTAAAGCACAGAGAGCAAACAGCAGCAGCAGCAGGAACGGAGAATGCAAACAGAGAAATATCAAAACGATCCAACAAACCCTGAGTGGGGAAACGGGGTATAAATAATACGGGATTGATTGATTGACAAGCAGTGACAGCTGAGGGATGTGATTGATAAGCGTGTGGACAGGGGAGGACCAATCAACGACGTCTCTGGGAAGAAGCGTGTGAATAGGGGAATGAAATGATTAACAGAAAACTTAAAGGGACAGAGCGAGTGGGAGAGCAGCAGGCCAATCATCACAGTACTTCAAGAAGCCCGTGGTGGGGAAAGAGCCAAACCTTACAGTACCCCCCCCTCCACGAGAGCCACCCGGCGACCCACACGGCCCCGGCCTGCCCGGACGGGACCCAAGGAAGCCGGCGATCAGGGGCACTGGAGAGGGGGACAAAGACAGAGGCCCGGAGAGGGGGACCGGAGACGTGGACAGAGGACCGGCGAGGGAGGCCGGAGACGGGGACTGGGACCCGACAGCGGAGGCCGGGCACAGGGACAGAGAACCGGCGAGGGAGGCCGGAGACGGGGACTGGGGCCCGACAGCGGAGGCCGGGCACGGGGACAGAGGACCGGCGAGGGAGGCCGGAGACGGGGACTGGGACCCGGTGAGAGGGCTGGACGGCACCTGAAGACACCGGGCACGACAGGAGGAGCTCCACCCCTTGATGACACCGGAGGACCAGGCGATGTGGGGCTCGTGCAGCGCGAGCCAGGGCCTGCCCAGGACCACAGGGACAAGAGGAGAGCTGGTAACGAAAAACTGGAGCCTCTCAACGTGGTCACCAGCAACGGTGAGAAGGACTGGACAGGTGCGTTGAGTGACGTCAGCCAGGCGGCGATGATCCATTGCGAAGACCTCCAAGGGCCTCTCGAGGTCCTCAAGTGGAATGTTGGCCCGGGTGGCAAACCCAACGTCCATGAAACTCCCCTCAGCACCAGAGTCCATGAGGGCACCCACCGTCGCCCGCTGGTCCGCCCAGGCTAGGGTGACGTCCGCCAGACGGTTGGGTGGTGCACGGGTGGGGGAACAGGAAAGACGGCTCACCAGGATCTCCCGGGGTCTTGGCGAGCCTGGTCCTCTTGGCCGGGCATGGCAATTGGAGACACGGTGTCCACCCCGGCCACAGTAGAGGCAACGGCCGGAGAAGAGCCTGGACTCCCGTTCGGCCGGGCTAAGGCGGTTGCGTCCCAGCTGCATGGGTTCCTCCTCGGTCACGGCTCGGGAGGGAACAAACCCACCAGTCACGGAGGGGGCAGGGCGGTCAGCACTGTAGAGGCGGCCGCCGGGAAAGGGAGCCCCTGAGCGGCGGTCGATGGCACAGTCGTAAGGCCGGCGAGGCGGAAAGACCTGAGCCCTGGACTCCCTGAAAACCCCCTCGGGGTCGTGGTACTCGGGGGGTACATCTGGGGAACAGAAAACCTCCTCGAGGTCGTGGTCCTCGGGGGGTACGTCTGGGGTACTGAAATCCTCCTCGAGGTCGTGGTCCTCGGGGGGTGCGTCTGGGGGTCCCCGTCGGGTTCTCTCACGTCTTCTCTCCTGGAGGCGTCCGTCGATGCGGATGGCGAGGCTGAACAGGTCCTCGAGGGAATCAGGTTCCTCCCGGGTCGCGAGCTGGTCCCTGACTGCGTCACTGAGCCCACTCATGAAGGTTAGGCGAAGTGCAGGGTCGTTCCATCCACTCTCCACCGCCGCCAGTCGAAACTCCAGGACATAGTCCGTCACCCTGCCGCTCCCCTGTCGGAAAGTCCCCAACCGGGCTCCAGGGTCCAGACCTCGGGCTGGATGGTGGAACACTCTGCGGAGCTCCGCCACGAAGTCTGGATAGGAGAAAACAAAATCTGCATCCATTGCCCAGGAGGAAGTGACCCACTGGGCAGCATGGCCTGAAAGCAAGTTCGTCATATAAGCCACTTGGGACCCTCGAGCAGTAAAACGGCTTGGTTGATGACGGAAAACCAACTCACATTGCATGATGAATGTGGCACACTCCTCGGGATTGCCGTCGAACAGCCGTGGGACGGAGAGACGGGGTTCCCGAGGTGAGGGATCTGCTGGGGCTGCGGGGAATGCTCCTGAAGGATGTGAGGGAAGTAAGGCATTAACGGTGTCGCTCAGCGAGTGAAGCTGAGCGAGAATACCTGACTGTTGTCCCGCCAGAGCAGCCAGGGACCCTTGAATAAGCAGGACCTGCTCTCGGAGTCCCTGTACAGCAGCTGCAGCCGCATCCAGCTGTAGGCTGTGTTCCTTGGCTGACTCTAACTGGACTGCCGCTGCTGTGCTGACTCTCTTGCGGGCGCAGACCGCGCAGGCCAGTACGAACCCCTTGACGTCGTTCCTCATGGTGGGCCACCAGAATCGACGAGCCAGGAAGGAGAACGTGCGATGAACGCCCGGGTGGCAGGCGAACCGGCTGGTATGGCCCCACTGGAGGACCCGGGACTGGACTGAGTTGGGGACAAAGAGATGATGAACCGGTACATT